>NC_084616.1:61815580-61990580 GCF_033978795.1 Nerophis ophidion
TGTCACTCCTAATCGCTAAATCCCATGCAATCTTATACGTCTAGTCTCTTACGTGAATGAGCTAAATAATATTATTTGGTATTTTACGGTAATGTGTTAATAATTTCACACATAAGTCGCTCCTGAGTACAAGTCGTACCCCCGGCCAAACTATGAAAAAAACTGCGACGTGTAGTCCGAAAAATACGGTAAGTGTTTTAGATGTATAAAAAAAAAAAATGACCATGACCTCTCTAACACTCATCATTGTGTACGTGGATTGAGGAAAGCATCATGAAAATAATGTTGTTTTTTTAAAACATTGGCACACACTTTTGAATATTAATAAACACATTCTGTCGAAAACAAATGACGGAATTTAAGGCAGCTCGCTATTTTTTTCAGCCTTCCAAACTACAGTGTTTTTTCGATGGAGTTTTGATCAAAAAATCATTTTTAAAAAATTATGTTTTAATTAGAGCAACATTGAATCGAGTAATCCACTTCCCCAATATTAAATCTGTTCAAGAGTTGTAATTATTTGATGCACTTATCCAAAATCCTCTTTGTGTGTTTCTGATGACAAGGGTCCAATGTCACCTCGGCTTTATCACTTTGTTTGACTGTTGCAGGTGCAAAGTAGGTTATATCAACTCTAACCGTCACTCAATTCACTGCAGCACTCAGGGTTTTTCCGAACATGTTTTTCAAGCTTCTAAACCTTTCCAGTAAATAAACTGTAATTCCTGCACCACCATTTAACATATAAAGTACACTCCAGGGTTTGAGTTACACAAGTAGTTTTTGGGAAATCCATGATTTTAGGATTTTGAGAGAATAAAGTTTAATATTTTTCTTATCTTTCTTATCCACATAGTGGATAATGCAACACTGAAGATCAAAATAATGGATGTTTTCAACAAAGTAATACCTCGACTGGTTCCATAAACAAGCTTGTAACTCAAAACATTTGTATCTCAAATCAGAATCTTGAAATGAATAGAAATCTATTCATTTCTGTTACACGAATGCTACTGCACTGTCGTTACCTTCCTTAAAAACATACGTTTTATTAGTACATTTTAAAATATGCACTCAGTGGCCAACAGGAGCAATGCTTAATGGCTCCAAAGGTAGAAATGATCTCACACAATACAAAACACAGTTCTATTCTAACAGTAAAAGGCTACACACTAATAAATGCTACATGGTCAGAAACAAAAGAAAACTGCTGCAATAACACACAAGCACCAGTAACACATGCCTGAAGAGAAATGCTGCAGGTTCAGGGAACAAAATGGAAGTTAGTCAGGCTACCAGTGCACCGAACCTAAGGTATATCAGTCTTTGATGACTTAAGTTGCAATATTTTACAGTATGTTTAGAGCCTTTCTGCACCCAAGAGTTTACATAAAATAAATGTACCCTTTCATTACGCCAAATTGCTAGAGCACTCTAATCCCGTCTTTAAAGACGTGCCACCTTCTATATCATTCCTTTAAAGTCCTACTGAAACCCACTACTACCCACCACGCAGTCTGATAGTTTATATATCAATGATGAAGTATTAACATTGCAACACATGCCAATACGGCCTTTTTAGTTTACTAAATTGCAATTTTAAATTTCCCGGGAGTTTCTTCTTGAAAACGTCGCGTAATGATGACGTGCACGCGTGACGTCACGGGCTGTTAGGAAATATGAGTGCTGCACACACACACAGCTAAAAGTCGTCTGCTTTAACCGCATAATTACACAGTATTTTGGACATCTGTGTTTCTGAATCGTTTGCAATTTGTTCAATTAATATTGGAGAAGTTAAAGTAGAAAGATGGAGTTGGGAAGCTTTAGCCTTTAGCCACACAAACACACAGTGATTCCTTGTTTAAAATTCCCGGAGGTGAAACTTTACTGTGGATCAGAGCGGTCAAGCGAACATGGATCCCGACCGAATGTCAACCATCAGGTTTCGGTGAGAAAATTGTGGTAAAAAGTTGCTTCTTACCGGAGATCAGCTGAGCTTGCGCCGTCCATAAAGGTGCCGTCGACTTCTCTGAGACACTGGCATCAAGACACCCGATGACACACACCTCCGACTATCAGGTACTATTTAACTCACTAAAACACTAGCAACACAATAGAAAGATAAGGGATTTCCCAGAATTATCCTAGTAAATGTGTCTCGCTCATCCATGCGGACTTCCTCGCTCATCCATGCGGACTGGACATTGGCCGAGAGTGGAGTCGGCTGTCTTGGTTGCTTTGTTGGGTCTGCTTCTGTCTCTGGCCATGCTCCCTCCTCCCCAGCGGACAATGGCGTGGAACACCGCAGAGGCCACCACAGTGTATATGTTTCTTTTACTTTTTATTCATAGCTGTATGTAGAAGTGTCTGCTTGTATCTGCTGCTTTAATGTCTTTAATGTCCTCTGTGTTCTTTGATGTTTGATGTTTCCCTCTTACACACATGTAAGAGGGATGTGTACTATGGCTATGAGTTGTTTTTTTTTTTGTTTTTGTTTTTTTTCTTTCCCTTGGCCTCAGTCTGCACCCCCACTACAGGGCCCAGGCTAAGACCGATTTTTTTTTTTTTTTTTTTTAATCTTCTATTCCCCCCCCCCCCCATGTTTACCTGTATGTCATCTTTTTTGTAAGGTGCGCTGGAAGCCGGCAGACCCACCAGCGATCCTGTTCTGTCTCCCTGTAATGTTTGTCTGATCTTGAATGGGATTGTGCTGAAAATTGTAATTTTCCTGAAGGAACTCTCCTGACGGAATAAATAAAGTACTATCTAATCTAATCTAATCTAATCTAAAAACATCTGAATCTGTCCCAATGCAATCGCGTTTTGTTTTTTTTTTACTTTATTTTCTATTTTATGTTTTTTTTCTAGTCCGTCGTTATCAATATCCTCAAACACGAATCTTTCATCCTCGCTCAAATTAATGGGGAAATTTTCATTTTCTCGGTCCGAATAGCTCTTTTTGTTGGAGGCTCCCATTAAAATCAATGTGAGGATGTGAGGAGCCCTCAACGGGTGACGTCATCGTCTGCGATTTACGGTAAAGGCAGGGCTTTTCTGTTAGCGACCAAAAGTTGCAAATTGTATCGTCGATGTTCTCTACTAAATACTTTCAGCAAAAATATGGCAATATCGCGACATGATCAAGTATGACACATAGAATGGACCTGCTATCCCCGTTTAAATAAGAAAATCTCATTTCAGTAGGCCTTTAACTTGGAGCATTTATCGTATTCATTTGTTTTAAGGAGGTGGTTGCAGAATTTCCCTTCTTTGTTTTGGATTTGTGTTGCAATAATGTAATTGCAGTATTTTTATATTGCACATGTCCTTGTTCAATATGTTTTATGGTGTAACCTATTCCGTCTTTAAAGTGTGTGGACGTTGCTGCAGCCGCTGTAAAACCCTAACTATAATGTATTGCACTGAGAAAACATGTTTTTAACGCAGCATGTCTTTCATGTTGCAAATGTGCATGTTCATTTGTTGGCTGTGTCAATTGCTGACAATGGCAGGTGTACCAGTTGTTGTGGCCATAATATCCAGACAATCCATGTCCAGTAAGTTTTAAATGTGTGGTAATAATTCAATGTGATGGATTTCAGCACTAAACTTTGACAACTTCAAGTTGTAAAGTTAGTGATGTTATTGAGTTGTTATCAAACTCAGACAATGCAATGGGTGTAAAAAATCCTTTGTAAATATGATTTATGTATCCATGCATATATGTGTATGTATGTAAATATATATGTATATATATAAAATGTATATGTATGTACTTATGTATATATAATGTATGTACAGTACAGGCCAACATTTTGGACACACCTTCTCATTTCATGTGTGTTCTATATTTTCATGACTATTTACATTGTAGATTGTCACTGAAGGCATCAAAACTATGAATGAACACATGTTGAGTTATGTACTTAACAAAAAATTGTGAAAATACTAAAAACGTGTTTTGTATTCTAGTTTCTTCAAAATAGTTACATTTTCCTATGATTACTGCTTTGCACACTCTTGGTATTCTCTCAATGAGCTTCAAGAGATAGTCACCTGAAACGGTTTTGACTTCATAGGTGTGCTTGAAGGATAAAATCCCCTGAAGAGCTAGGAATCCTGCAAAACAGACTTGAAATAGCCTCTGTGTTTTTCCTGACCTAATGTATATCCATCCATCCATTTTTTACCGCTTATTCCCTTTCGGGGTCGCGGGGGGCGCTGGCGCCTATCTCAGCTACAATCGGGCGGAAGGCAGGGTACACCCTGGACAAGTCGCCATCTCATCGCAGGGCCCTAATGTATATACATGCATACATATTTGTATTTAATTTCATTTGTCTAAAGCAGGGCTCCCTAAACTAAAATCTGTCTTTTCTCAACCATTTTCTATTGCTTTTTATTCTGTGTGTTCTAGCCGCTCAGGCAAGTCATATTGTCTAAAAATTTATTTTTCCATCGATGGAGTGGGCACTTGATGTCATGTTTTCAGTAAAACATGACATCATATATATATATATATATATATATATATATATATATATATATATATATATATATATATATATATATATATATATATATATATGTGTGTGTGTATATATATATATATACATATATATATATATATATATATATATATATATATATATATGTATATATGTATATATATACATGTATAAATACATTTATGTGTATATATTGTGTAAACACTTAACACAGTGTTAGTGCAGGTAGTGAGTGTGCCATACACTCACTGATGCCTCGTTTAATATTTAGATTTGAAGAGTTGCCTCGAATCATTCAAAACACCCCTAAAATAATGGCCATGAAGGCCAATGTATTTCCCAAGAGGATTCGTGCCCCCTTATCTTGGAGTCAAAAAAGGCATGTTGGTCCATCACCTGCCGAGAGGGTTTTGACTACAGCTGGCATCATAAAATTGTATTAGTACATTTTCCACCAATATATTACAATCTAATTGTTTCCTGCGTACAACACCCCTGTGCTGCCTGGACAGTACTCTTTAAGATTGTTTCTACAGATGCTCATTAGAAAAAGTTTTGTGTTTGCCACTTCTCTGTGTATGAATAGTGCTACATAAATAAAGTTGGATTTAATCGCAAAATGAGATAGTCAGAGTAATAGGTTACAGCAGGGGTCACCAACGCGGTGCCCGTGGGCACCAGGTAGCCCGTAAGGACCAGATGAGTAGCCCGCTGGCCTATTCTAAAAATAGCTCAAATAGCAGCACTTACCAGTGCTGCTATTTTTTAAATGTTATTTATTTACTAGCAAGCTGGTCTCACTTTGCTCGACATTTTTAATTCTAAGAGAGACAAAACGCAAATAGAATTTGAAAATCCAAGAAAACATTTTAAAAACTTGATCTTCACTTGTTTAAATAAATGTATTCATTTTTTTACTTTGCTTCTTATAACTTTCAGAAAGACAATTTTAGAGAAAAAATACAACCTTAAAATGATTTTAGGATTTTTAAACACATATACCTTTTTACCTTTTAAATTCCCTCCTCTTCTTTCCTGACAATTTAAATCAATGTTCAAGTATTTTTTATTTTTTTGTAAAGAATGATAAATACATTTTAATTTAATTCTTCATTTTAGCTTCTGTTTTTTTGACGAAGAATATTTCTGAAATATTTCTTCAAACTTATTATGATTAAAGTTCCCAAAAAATATTCTGGCAAATCTAAAAAATCTGTAGAATCAAATTTAAAGTGAATTTTAATCTATTTAAAACATGTCATCAAAATTCGAAAATTAATCTTAATCAGTAAAAATGACTAATGATGATCCATAAATTATTTTTTAAATTTTTTCAAAAAGATTCAAATTAGCTAGTTTTTCTCTTTTTTTCGGTGGAATTTTGAATTTTAAAGAGTCGAAATTAAAGATAAACTATGTTTCACAATTCAATTTATTTTATTTTTTTCCTGTTTTCTCCTCTTTTAAACAGTCCAATTAAATGTTTTTTTCATCATTTATTCTCTATAAAAATCCTTCCGTAAAAGGAAAAAAAATGTACGGCGGAATGACAGACAGAAATACCCATTTTTTATATATATATATATACATATATATATATATATATATATATATATATATATATATATATATATATTCATTAAAGGTAAATTGAGAAAACTGGCTATTTCTGGCAATTTATTTAAGTGTGTATCAAACTGGTAGCCCTTCGCATTAATCAGTACCCAAGAAGTAGCTCTTGGTTTCAAAAAGGTTGGTGACCCTTGTGTTAGAGTATGTACAGCACATAACCTGAATAGTTTACACAAATCTACTATTCAGCACTTGATATTCATTAAAACATAACTCATTTAGAGAAGAAGGTAACAAATAAAATAACATAATGGGTAATGCTTTGGATAAAATATTTAGGAATGTGCAATGTTTTTAGATCTGTGCAGGTGTACCTAACATTGTGGCCAATCGGTTTATATGCAACATGTTATATGACATGAACTGCAAAGTGTGAATTATACCTCAAACTTTGACAACAAACATTAAGTGTGTAATTAGGAAGACTCAGCAAAAGTCTCTCTCCCGGTTGCAGTTAGTCCAGAACGCGGGGGCCAGGAAACACCAGCATATAACCCCAATTCTTCAAAGTCTGCACTGGCTCCCTGTTCATTTTAGAATTGATTTTAAAACAATGCTGTTTGTTTTTAAATCTTCACATGGACTGGCACCTCAATATATCTCGGACCTCATCCAAATTTACACTCCTCCGCACGCTCTGAGGTCCGAGAGCCAGTTCCAGCTCGTGGTGCCCAAGACCAGACTTAAGACCAGGTGAGACAGGGCCTTCTCTGTGGTCGACCCTAAGCTCTGGAACACTCTGCCGCTCCATGTTCAAACTGATTCCACAGTGGAGTGTTTTAAGTCTCGTCTTAAGACCCACTTTTATTCTTTGGCTTTTAACACTACGTGAGTTGTGTAGTCCTCTGTCCTCTGTTGTCCTCTGTGTTTTTTATATACTTTGATTTCTATTTTACTGTTTTAATAGCTTTTACCCTTTAAAATTGTTTTTAATCATATTTATTTTATATTGTTTTTCACCTGGGGATAGGTTGATTGGCAACACTAAAATTGGCCTTAGTGTGTGAATGTGAGTGTGAATGTTGTTGGCCCTGTGATGAAGTGGCGACTTGTCCAGGGTGTACTCCGCCTTCCGCCCGATTGTAGCTGAGATAGGCACCAGCGCCCCCCGTGATCCCAACAGTGAATAAGCGGTAGGAAATGGATTGTTTTTATATTGGTTTTATATTAATTATTTTTTTGTTTTTATTCAGTCATTGGTGGAGCATAATATTGTTTTTAATATTGTTTTCTAACATGGCTGTGCAGCACTTTGGAAACCTTCTTGTTGTTTAAATGTGCTATATAAATAAAGTGGATTGGATTGGATTGGATTGGACTCCACCTAATTTCCTGAATAAAATTAAAAAAACGTAACTCCATCCTAATTGGTCAAACCACATTTACTTTATTTAAACTTTTGTTCAAGTGGGCTTGGCCAGAGTAAGTGAAAGGAGGATGTGTCTGTCTTGCCGCAATAAAAGCCAGTGACGCTCAGGTGAGACAGAGAACTTACAGGTGTTCTTTTTGACGCTTCAACCTCCAACTGCCTGAGGACAACACAGCGCCGTGCTTGATTGAGGAGTACGTCTCCAATTTGATGAATTTAACTCTTCTATCACTGTTTAATATTTAAATCCAGAGTTGAGATCAGAACTTTCTCTTACTTTTTCCAGCCTTACCTTGAATCATGTTGGCGGAAACGGAGACGGTGAGTAGTGTTTTAAAATAAAAGCCTGTTTATTTTTTTTCAATGACAAAGAATAATTATTTCATTGGCCGTACAGTAGTTTAATATGTTGAGGGTGAAAGATCTTTGTTGAGACGAGGGGGTCAGCATGCTTTACTATTAGAACAGATATTTTGCTCCTCCTTCTTCTAAAGAACGATACATGTTTTAAAACCTTTTTGATATTGTACGTGTTACAACAACTGAATTCAACCAACAGAAGTGCAGTGTAAATAATTAGGCCTACTTTGAAATAAATTATTAAAATATTTAATGCTTGATTGGAAACTTATATTTTATTTCGAGATGTGTTATTCTGGAGAGATTGATTCATTGTTAGCTTACTGTGGAATAAGCCGATAGCCCCTTTAACATGCACACACACACAGGTCGTTCCGGGTAAATGATGCCTCAGTGACAGTGAGCGTATGGCACATTCAATAGCAGTATAGGGAGCTTCAGGTTTTTTGCTCAAGTATTATGAGTTCACTGGCGGCAGCCAAACTGGTAGGCTTCGTTTACCGAGAGCAATAGCAATGCACACGTGATATTTCTGTAGTGTTCCATGGAAAATAACATTGCACCGGCTATATATATATATATATATATATATATATATATATATATATATATATATATATATACATATATATATATATATATATATATATATATGTATATGTATATGTATATATATGTATATATATATATATATATATATATATATATATATATATATATATATATATATGTATATGCATTAGGGCTGTGAATCTTTTCGATTCAATATTGATTCTTGGGGTCACGATTCGATAATGTATCGATTTTTTTCGATTCGATTCTCAATTCAAAAACGATTTTTTTCCCGATTGAAAAGGATTCTGTATTCATTCAATACATATGATTTCAGCAGGATCTACCCCAGGCTGCTAACATGCATGCAGAGTAGTAGATTTTTGTAAAAAGCTTTTATAATTGTTTTATCAACTGATTGCAGTAATGTAAGCTTATGAGATGCGATGCAAGTGTAAGCCACTGTGACACTATTGTTCTTTTTTTTTAAATTTTTTCAAATGTCTAATGATAATGTCAATGAGGCATTTTTAATCACTGCAATGCTGAAATTATAACTAATATTGATACTGTTGTTGATAATATTCATTTTTGTTTCATTACTTTTGGTTTGTGTTCGTGTTTGTGTCTCCTCTCAATTGCTCTGTTTATTGCAGTTCTGAGTGTTGCCGGGTCAGGTTTGGTTTTGGAATTGGATTGCATTGTTATGGTATTGCTGTGTAGTGGTTTGTTGGATTGATTAAAAAATATATATATATACATTTTTTTTTTTCTTAATTAAAAAAAATAAATTCTGAATCGCACAACATAAACGATTCGATTCGTATTCGAATCGATTTTTTCCACACCCCTAATATATATATATAGTCGTGGTCAAAAAAAAAATAAAATATATATATATATATATATATATATATATATATATATAGTCGTGGTCAAAAGTTTACATACACTTGTGAAGGACATATTGTCTTGAGTTTCCAATAATTTCTAAATGTTTTATTTTTTTGTGATACAGTGATTGGAGCACATACTTGTTGGTCACAAAAAACATTCAGGAAGCTTTGTTCTTTTATGAATTTATTATGTGTCTACTGAAAATGTGACCGAATCTGCTGGGTCAAAAGTATGCATACAACAATGTTAATAGTTGCTTACATGTCCCTTGGCAAGTTTCACTGCAATAAGGCGCCTTCGGTAACCATCCACAAGCTTCTGGTTGAATTTTTGACCACTCCTCTTGACAAAATTAGTGCAGTTCAGCTAAATTTGTTGGTTTAATGACATGGACTTGTTTCTTTAGCATTGTCCACACGTTTAAGTCAGGACTTTGTCAAGGCTATTTCAAAACCTTGTTTTAACAGCCTGATTTAGCCATTCCTTTTCCACTTTTGGCGTGTCTTTGGGGTCATTGTCCTGTTGGAACACTCAACTGCGCCCAAGACCCAACCTCCAAGCTGATGATTTTAGGTTGTCTTAAAGAATTTGGAGGTAATCCTCCTTTTTCATTGTCCCATTTTCTCTCTGTAAAGCACCAGTTCCATTGGCTGCAAGACAGGCCCAGAGAATAGTACTACCACCTCCATGTTTGATGGTATGAATGGTTTTCCTCGGCTTTTCTCTTCAAAATATATTGCTGGATGTTGTGGCCAAACAGCTCACATTCATGATGAAGTCAATGAAGTCAACAGCTCTGCTTCCTCGTTGGAAGACGTGTAGGTGTGATTGAGGAAGTTTTCAAAGTATTCCTTCCATCGATCGACAAAATCCTCGATCGACGTCAGCAGCACACTGTCCCTACTCTACACGGTATTGACAGTGTAGTTTTTCACCCTTCTAAGGTAGTGGATGTTGGACAAGAATCGCTTTGAAGCTGTCCGGAAGTCGTTCTCCACGGCTTCTCCGAACTCATCCCTTATATGAGTTTTTGCCTCTGCAACAGCCAAAGCCACACATAAGTTGGCCTGTCGGTACCTGTCCGCTGCCTCCGGTGTCCCATGAGCCAAAGGACCCAATAGGACTCCTTCTTCAGCTTGACGGCATATATATATATATATATATATATATATATATATATATATATATATATATATATATATATATATATATATATATATATATATATATATATATATATATATATATATACAGTGTATACAGTATGCATATATATATACATATATGCATGGATGTGTATATATATGTATATTTGTACATATTCTTAACTAATAGCTGCACAAAAAGGAAAGTGTATTATGCAACTCTGGTCAATAACCAAATGGTAAACAGGAAAAAAGAGCACATACTTTATTTGGCGCTGTCAAAATCAAATCAAAATTATCCCAAACATTGGAATTTTTCATTTTCCTTACTGCTATTTACATTGTTGATGGTCTCTAAAACTGCTGTCGAAAAAACTCATTTAGTACAAGTTGAAATAAGTCCATCCATCCATTTTCTACAGTTTGTCATTTTTGTGGTAGCAGAGGGTGGGGGTTATTTAGCCTATCCCAGCGGCACTCGGGCGGAAGGCGGGGTACATCCTGGACAAGTCGCCACTTCATTGCAGGGCCAACACAGATAGACAGACAACATTCTTATAACAACTTGCTCAGTTAGAGTGTCTGCCTTGAGATTACTGTATTTTTCGGACTATAAGTCGCAGTTTTTTTGATAGTTTGGCCCAGGGTGCGACTTATATTCAGGAGCGACTTATGTGTGAAATTATTAACACATTACCGTAAAATATCAAATAATATTATTTAGCTCATTCACGTAAGAGACTAGACGTATAAGATTTCATGGGATTTATAAATTAGGAGTGACAGATTGTTTGGTAAACGTATAGCATGTTCTATATGTTATAGTTATTTGAATGACTCTTACCATAATATGTTACGTTAACATACCAGGCACCTTCTCAGTTGGTTATTTATGCGTCATATAACATACACTTATTCAGCATGTTGTTCTCTATTCTTTATTTATTTTAAATTGCCTTTCAAATGTCTATTCTTAGTGTTGGATTTTATCAAATAAATTTCCCAAAAAAATGCGACTTTTACTCCAGTGCGACTTTTATACGTTGTTTTCCTTCTTTATTATGCATTTTTGGCCGGTGCGACTTATACTCCGGAGCGACTTATACTCCGAAAAATACGATAGTAGGTTGTGAGTTCAAACCCCGCCCAAGTCATTTCAAAGACTGTAAAAATAGAACCCATTACCTCCCTGCTTGGCACTCAACATCAAAGGTTGGAATTGGGGGTTAAATCACCACTACTGCTGCCCGCTGCTCCCCTCACCTCCCAGGGGGTGATCAAGGGTGATGGGTCAAATGCAGAGAGTAATTTCGCCACACCTAGTGTGTGTGTGACAATCATGGGTACTTTAACTTTAAATTCACACTCACATTCACACACCTGGTGTTTCCAGATAAACACAGTTTGGCACTTCACAGTCGCAGCAGCTGTATCGATCATAATGTAGCAATTTTTCAGTATCATTTGACCCAAGGTGGCAACACGGTGGTAAGGGGGGTTAGTGCATGTGCCTCACAATCCGAAAGTCCTAAATTGTCCTGAGTTCAATCCTGGGCTCGGGATCTTTCTGTGTGGAGTTTGCATGTTCTCACCGTGAATGCGTGGGTTCCCTCCTGGTATTCCGGCTTCATCCCACCTCCAAAGACATGCACCTGGGGATAGGTTGATTGGCAACACTAAATTGGCCCTAGTGTGTGAATGTGAGTGTGAATGTTGTCTGTCTATCTGTTTTGGCTCTACGATGAGGTGGCGACTTGTCCAGGGTGTAAAACGCCTTCCGCCCAAATGCAGCTGAGATAGGCTCCAGCACCCCCTGCAATCTCTAAAAAGGGACAAGCGGTAGAAAAGGGATGGATGGATTTGACCCATTACTACACACAGGTTCCTTTTCCTTGCTTTCCATGCTCATTATTATCTGTCCTAGTTAGGACCCACTTTTTAATCTTTCACGGCCACACAGACAGTCCGACATTATATAATTATTGTTATAAATGCTCAAAGATCAGCCACAACATGGGGGCTGAGTGGCTAAGGCTTGCTGATCCTTGGACTAACCCAGTTACCCGTAGGTTTCTGCAACATAAACACTTGCATGTATTTGCTAGTCAAATGAAAACACACATAGTCACTGTGGTTGTGTCTACTTAGCAAACAAACCAAGTTGATGAGACTGTGTGGGTCATTCTGGAGTGTAATATATTTATTACATAACTGAAAATAGTAAAATTATGTTTTCATTACATATTCCGGCTTCCTTCAGGAGGAACAGTGTGGTTTTCGTCCTGGTCGTGGAACTGTGGACCAGCTCTATACTCTCGGCAGGGTTCTTGAGGGTGCATGGGAGTTTGCCCTACCAGTCTACATGTGCTTTGTGGACTTGGAGAAGGCACTCGACCGTGTCCCTCGGGAAGTCCTGTGGGGAGTGCTCAAAGAGTATGGGGTCAAAGACTGTCTTATTGTGGCGGTCCGCTCCCTGTATGATCAGTGTCAGAGCTTGGTCCGCATCGCTGGCAGTAAGTCGGACACGTTTCCAGTGAGGATTGGACTCCACCAAGGTTGTCGTTTGTTACCGAATCTGTTCATAACTTTTATGGACATAATTTTTAGGCGCAGTCAAGGCGTTGAGGGGTTCCGGTTTGGTGGCCGCGGGATTAGGTCTCTGCTTTTTGCAGATGATGTGGTCCTGATGGCTTCATCTGGTTGGGATCTTCAGCTCTCACTGGATCGGTTCGCAGCCGAGTGTGAAGCGACCGGAATGAGAATCAGCACCTCCAAGTCCAAGTCCATGGTTCTCGCCCGGAAAAGGGTGGAGTGCCATCTCCCGGTCTGGGAGGAGACCCTGCCCCAAGTGGAGGACTTTAAGTACCTAGGAGTCTTGTTCACGAGTGGGGGAAGAGTGGATCGTGAGATCGACAGGCGGATCGGTGCGGCGTCTTCAGTAATGCAGACGTTGTATCGATCCATTGTGGTGAAGAAGGAGCTAACCCGCTAGGCAAAGCTCTCAATTTACAGGTCGGTCTACGTTCCCATCCTCACCTATGGTCATGAGCTTTGGGTCATGACCGAAAGGATAAGATCACGGGTACAAGCGGCCGAAATGAGTTTCCTCCGCCGGGTCGCGGGGCTCTCCCTTAGAGATAGGGTGAGAAGCTCTGCCATCCAGGAGGAATTTAAAGTAAAGCCGCTGCTCCTCCACATCGTGAGGAGCCAGATGAGGTGGCTCGGGCATCTGGTCAGGATGCCACCCGAACGCCTCCCCAGGGAGGTGTTTAGGGCACGTCCAACCGGTAGGAGGCCACGGGGAAGACCCAGGACACGTTGGGAAGACTATGTCTCCCGGCTGGCCTGGGAACGCCTCGGGATCCCCCGGGAAGAGCTGGACGAAGTGGCTGGGGAGAGGGAAGTCTGGGCTTCCCTGCTTAGGCTGCTGCCCCCCGCGACCTGACCTCGGATAAGCGGAAGATGATTGATGGATGGACTCCGGCTTCCTCCCACTTCCAAAGACATGCACCTGGGGATAGGTTGATTGGCAACAATAAATTGGCCCTTGTGTGCGAATGTGAGTGTGAATGTTGTCTGTCTATCTGTGTTAGCCCTGCGATGAGGTGGCGACTTGTCCAGGGTGTACGCCGCCTTCCGCCCGATTGTAGCTGAGATAGGCACCAGCGACCCAAAAGGGATGGATGGATGTTTTCATTAATTAAATGTCATTCTGCGGTTCATACAACAATAGAATGATCATGTCATTATTGAAATATTATGGTGGCATTCGAATTTAGTTCCAAAAAAAATTAAATGTGACTGCTCGGTTGGTAGAGTGGCCGTGCCAGCAACTTGAGGGTTGCAGGTTCGATTCCCGCTTCCGCCATCCTAGTCACTGCCGTTGTGTCCTTGGGCAAGACACTTTACCCACCTGCTCCCAGTGCCACCCACACTGGTTTAAATGTAACATAGATATTGGGTTTCACTATGTAAAGCGCTTTGAGTCACTAAAGAAAAGCGCTATATAAATATAATTCACTTCACTTCACTTCACTGAAGTTTGCGTTACATTCGTTGGCAGATAGCTTACGTGACTGAGGTCAGGCTTTGCGGGGGACGAGGATCCTGGGGTGTGGTGGCGCCCTCCTCCTGCCCTGAGGTGGACCTGGAAGTCATTGAGGAATACCTGCAGGAGCATTCACTGGAGGTCCAGCCTGCACACACACAAGCCTCACCTCTGACCAATGACATGCAGCATTTGCACTCTCAGCACAGCACCTGGATCATAGGTGAGCGTGTGACCGACTTGTCATTTTGTAGCGTGTATGTCAGGGATGTTTCTAAACGTTTGCTTGTCTCTGTAGAAAATAACTGGTCTGGTCAATATGCTTACGAGTGGCACTGGGGAACTCACACACCGAATAAAGAATGTGAGCCACAAGCCGCTCCGCCAGCCTGGTTGTGTCCCCACCAGAACCAGTGGGTAAGTTCTTGTCACAACAATTAAAAAAAAAAAGATTTGATTTAAAAAAAGAAGCTTTAATATTCTGTTACTTCGTGAAAGTGCGTGTAAGTGTGTGTGGTGGGGAAAAGCTATTTTTTTTATTTCATTTCATTAATGCACATATGTTAAAAGTGCAATTTCAATGCTGATCATTTATGACAAAAAAATGAAAGTTGTGGCCAGCATAACAATTCTTGTTTATTTACCCTTAAATACGCGTTGGCCTACGCCAGGGGTCACCAACGCGGGACCGGCGGGCACCGGGTAGCCCGTAAGAACCAAATGAGTCGCCCGCTGGCCTGTTCTAAAAATAGCTCAAATACTAGCACTTACCAGTGAGCTGCCTCTTTTTTTTATTTTATTTTTTATTTACTAGCAAGCTGGTCTCGCTTTGCTCGACATTTTTAATTCTAAGAGAGACAAAACTGAAATAGAATTTGAAAATCCAAGAAAATATTTTAAAGACTTGTTTAAATAAATTCTTTTTTTTTTAGTTTGCTTCTTATAACTTTTAGAAAGACAATTTTAGAGAAAAAATACAACCTTAAAAATTATTTTAGGATTTTTTAACACATATACCTTTTTACCTTTTAAATTCCTTCCTCTTCTTTCCTGAGAATTTAAATCAATTTTTAAGTATTTTTTTTTTTTTATTGCAAAGAATAATAAATACATTTTAATTTAATTCCTTATCTTAGCTTCTGTTTTTTCGACGAAGAATATTTGTGAAATATTTCTTCAAACTAATTATGAATACAATTCCAAAAAAATATCCTGGCAAATCTAAAAAATCTGTAGAATCAAATTTAAATCTTATTTCAAAGTCTTTTGAATTTCTTTAAAAAAAAATTGTTTTGGAAAATCTAGAAGGAATAATGATTTGTCTTTGTTAGAAATATAGCTTAGTCCAATTTGTTATATCTTCTAACAAAGTGCAGATTGGATTTTAACCTATTCAAAATATAATAATAATAATAATAATAATAATAATAATGATGGATTAGATTTATATCACGCTTTTCTATTGTTAGATACTCAAAGCGCTCACAGAGAAGTGGGAACCCATCATTCATTCACACCTGGTGGTGGTAAGCTACATCTGTAGCCACAGCTGCCCTGGGGTAGACTGACGGAAGCGTGGCTGCCAGTTTGCGCCTACGGCCCCTCCGACCACCACCAATCATTCATTCATCATTCATTCACCGGTGTGAGCGGCACCAGGGGCAAAGGGTGAAGTGTCCTGCCCAAGGACACAACGGCAGCGATTTGGATGTCAATAGGTGGGAAGCGAACCTGCAACCCTCAGGTTTCTGACACGGCCGTTCTACCCACTACGCCATGCCGCCCCATGTATGTATATGTCATCAAAATCCTAAAAATAATCTTAATCAGGAAAAATGACTAATGATGTTCCATAAATTATTTTTTTTTATTTTTTCAAAAAGATTCGAATTAGCTAGTTTTTCTCTTCTTTTTTTCGGTTGAATTTTGAATTTTTAAGAGTCAAAATTGAAGATAAACCATGTTTCAAAATTTAATTTTCATTTTTTCTCCTCTTTTAAACCGTTCAATTAAGTTTTTTTTCATCATTTATTCTCTGCAAAAAACCTTCTGTAGAAGGAAAAAAAATGTACGACAGAATGACAGACAGAAATGCCCATTTTTTGGGGGCGACATTTATCTGTTTCTATATATAGTTATTGTGATAAATCATTACGATGATCATTGTTTCCACAAAGATAAATATCATGAATTATTAACAATAACATAGAGTTAAAGGTAAACTGAGCAAATTATAAGGTAAACTGAGCAAATTATTTCTGGCAATTTATTTAAGTGTGTATCAAACTGGTAGCCCTTCACATTAATCAGCACCCAAGAAGTAGCTCTTGGTTTCAAAAAGGTTGGTGACCCCTGGCCTACGCTATAAAGTGTGTTCCATTCAATAACTTGATTAATCAAACAAACTACTCCAGTACTATGATGATCGATAGCTGCAGTTGTACCCTATATCAAGTAGAACGGTGCTTTTTAAAGTGCCGCTGAGTGAGTCCAAGTTTACCTGGCATTTTCATGGCATTTTCTGCTCTCCATGTAGGAACTAAAATCACTTCAGTTTGCGTTTCAAAATAACTTAAGTTAGTTTTGCAGAATAAAAAACTACAACCCCCAAAAGGAACAAGCGGTACAAAAATGGATGGATAAATGGATATATATATTTGTTTATTTTCAAGCTGCTGCTCCAAAGGAGGCTTTCTTCACACTTTGAAAACACCAGATTTTTAATGATAAAACAGTAGCCAAAATGAGGTAATGTTTACAGATATTTACCTCAATTGAAATTTTTAGATTTACATTTACTTTTATGTTGATTACAAAATATGCTGATTTCTATCTATCTAAGCATACCTCACACACTAACCTAACTTCTTTACTAATTATGCGTCTTCCAGTCCGATATTGACATCAGATATCAGTCCGATACCGTCAAAATCAAAGAACAAGTATTGGATGATATCGGCTTGCATGTAAAAGGTCCAATATAGGCTCTGATATAAATAATTCTGAAGTGTGTGTACTTGTGCAAAGCTGGACAGCCACGTAAAAGCTGCCCTAAAATTCAGCACACAAGGTAGGTATTTTCTTGTATTTTTTCATTTACAAAGAGTAAACATGCTACTCAGAACTAGCAGCTACACCGCATCTAAGCACACAAGCTATGAATTGTTTTTAATTGATCAATATTGCAATCCAAAATACAACATTTGTCAATATGAACAAGTGATTGCAAGTTATGAACGGATAAAAAATCCCCAAAACAGAAACGTAGTAGAAATTATGCAGTAAAAAACATGTCGACGTCATTCAATTTCTGCATCATGATTGATTTAATTATTGTCACTACTACGGTACATGTCGCCCAAAAACACTCCAGTTCAATCCATCCATTTATTTTTTACCTTTTGTCTCTCTCAACGTCACTGGAGGACTGACATCTATCCCAGCTGCACTCAGGGGTAAGGCAGGGTACGCCCTAGACCAGTGGTTCTCAACCTTTTTTCAGTGATGTACCCCCTGTAAACATTTTTTAAATTCAAGTACACCCTAATCAGAGCAAAGCATTTTTGGTTTAAAAAAAGGGTTAAGAAGTAAAATAGAGCACTATGTCATCAGTTTCTGATTTATTAAATTGTATAACAGTGCAAAATATTGCTCATTTGTAGTGGTCTTTCTTGAACTATTTGGAAAAAAGGGATATAAAAATAACTAAAATCTTATTGAAAAATAAACAAGTGGTCTAATTATAAATAAAGATTTCTACACATAGAAGTAATCATCAACTTAAAGTGCCCTCTTTGGGGATTGTAATAGAGATCCATCTGGATTCATGAACTTGATTCTAAACAATTCTTAACAAAAAAATAAATCTTTAACATCAATATTTATGGAACATGTCCGCAAAAAATCTAGCTGTCAAAACTGAATATCGCACTGTTGCATTTCTTTTCACAGTTTATGAACTTAACTTAATATTTTATTGAAGTTTTATTCAATAAATATATTTAGAAAGGATTTTGGAATTGTTGCTATTTTTATAATATTTTCAAAAAATCTCACATACCCCTTGGCATACCTTCAAGTACCACCAGGGGTACCCGTACCCCCATTTGAGAACCACTGCCCTAGACAAGTTGTCACCTCATTGCAGGCCGAACACAAAAGTGTAAATTGGTCATGAAGTTCATGTTTTTCATTCCTACCATTGTTCTCTGAGTAATGTCACTTGACCAAACTCTTCGAAGATATCCATCCATCCATCCGTTTTCTACCGCTTGTCCCTTGCGGGGTCGCGGGGGGTCCTGGAGCCTATCTCAGCTGCATTCGGGTGGAAAGCGGGGTACACCCTGGTCGAGTCACCACCTCATCGCAGGGCCAACACAGATTGACAGACAACATTCACACTCACTACAAAAAACAGTATTATGATTCGTGTTGATATCGTATCAGGTTATTATCAGTGTCAGACAATACTAAAGGCTCCAATATCGGTATTGTATCAAAAATGGAAAAGTTGTATATCGGGTCAACCCTATCACTAATTAAATGAGCTTGTGGTTTAACATGTTTGTTCCAGAATCAGGTTGCATATCCCGCATGCATCGACTCAGATTCTCAGTCTAGTAGCTCCCAGTACAAAGAATACCAGGATGCTCCTTCTCCATCCTCTGATGGTGAAGACAGACAGAACCAAGACTCTTTGCTTCTTTCGCCCATCTCAGGTAGCACCTGGATTTTATCTACTTACCATCTGCTTTGATTTACTCATCTTCATTGTCATTATTATTTTATTACCTTCCTCTTTTACAGGAAAACGAAAGGAGCGCTTGTTCCAGTTCCTGTTTGAGATGCTCCAAACGCCGTCGATGCGAAGCTGCATCTGGTGGGTCCAGTCATCAGTTGGCACCTTTCAGTTTTCCTCCCAAAACAAAGAGCACCTGGCAGAGATTTGGGGCCGCCGAAAGGGGAACCGCAAGACGATGACGTACCAAAAAATGGCGCGAGCGCTGAGGAATTACTCCCGCACGGGCGAGATCCAGAAGGTGAAGAGGAAATTGACGTATCGGTTTGACGAGAAGACACTGAGAGGCCTGCAAGCAGACTTAAATACAGAATAGGAAACATGATGGAGTACAGTCATGACGTGTGACACACCCTATGGATTGCGCTGAAAATACTTTGGACATGATATCATGTAACAGACATACCATCAAACTTTATAATCATTAGATAAATGGTCGATAACTTGTGAGCAACTAGTGTGCCCAGCAAAGGTGATTTGGTTGAAGTTTTTTCACTAATTGTGCATACATGCTTTTTAGATGGTGTTCCACAAGGATCGGTATTGAGTGCCAATTAGTACATCGATGACATGTGTATGGTGTCGGATACTTTAAAATGTGTGGTTTGTTAAGCTGTGTGAGGAATTTCACATCAATTTATGGGGTCAAACATTCGGGGTTTAATAGAGTGCTTCGGATTTTTCAACATCTGCCAGAATACATTGCCGGTGGCCATATTGGCTTTGTTTGTAAACATGCTCAATATTCCTGATCATTCATCCAGTGATACTCATAATGCCGACAACGTATGCGATTGTCAATTGACACAATCAAAGTGGTGGAAGGTATTACTAGTTTTTAGCAAATTCCTAAGCGTATTCCTGGACATAGGGAAGCGGCTGAACAGAAGACTGAACAGCGAAGGCGAGCATGGATTGCTGCAATCAATCGATAAGATGTGACGTTCAATGTACAATTTCTTGTTTTTTCGTATCATTTCATTTCATTTCAGGTAATTAAGAACATTTTGTAAATACAAATTAATCTAGAATAAATGACAGCCCCAATTTGCATTAACTTGATGTGCTTGGTCGAAGAGCTTTGATAGCAGTTATATTGATAATGGTTTCTGTACTCACTTCTCTCATCCGGACTGTGGCCTCCACATAAAAAAAAAGTGAGGTGACACGAGAATAGCTTTTTTACAATCTTGCCTTACAGTCAAAGAGTGCTAAAATGACATTCGAATGGTTATCCGTGATTCAAGGGTGTCAAACTTGGGTGAAATAATTTCCGCTAGCGCATAACTCTAGCTTTGACAACACAATATCCACTGGGTTTATACAGATTAACGCAAACGTCACGGACAACCCGGTCATAGATTTCTATACTCTTAAAATTGTGAAAATCCTTAAATTAAAAAAAATAAGTTTACCAAGTTCGGGTATGAAACATCAACAAAGATGTCACAATCTCTCAGATTATCAAACTTGTCCACTCAGACTTGTCGATCTGGTAAGGATCCCCATGTCTAATTACAACTGTTTTCTCCTTATAACGACGAAGGGACTTCTTGTCTAGTAATTCAGAGTATGTTCCCATCGTATCAAAGCCCGTACAATGTTATTTTTCATTAAACAGTTTGGAAATATTATGTGTAGTGCTATCGTAAACAATGACTATTGGTGAACAAAGCCTACCAATATGGCTGCCAGCAATGCAAAGTGGGATACTTAAGCAAAAATTCCAAAGCTTTCTATAACAGCACCACCTTATGGTGTATTGTCAGAAAACTAATACGACTTCAAGCATTCTTCATAAGCACTGGCAAAACAGTAGAAATGCATGTTTTGACACATTTGAACCCACTTGTGCACATGCTGCGCTTCACACGTACAAATCATGTGTCTTTTATTGACCTAATAGAAAGATATTATTCATCCATCTATCCATCTTCTTCCGGTTATCCGAGAAGCCCAGACTTCCCTATCCACAGCCATTTTGTTCAGACCTGGGATCCCGAGGTGTTCCCAGGTCAGCCAGGAGACATACAGTAGTCTCCCCAACGTGTCCTAGGTCTTACCTGTGCCCTCCTACTGGTCAGACGTGACCTAAACACTTCCCCAAGGAGGCAGCTAAGGGGTATCCTGACCAGATGTCCCAACCACCTCACATCATCTTTCCATAAAAATTATAAACAGTGATTTGTGGACTTGGAGAAACCATTTGACCATGACCCTCAGGAAATCCTTTGGGGAGGGCTCAGGGGGTATGGGGTGACGGACCATTCCCTGTATGATCAATATCAGAGCTTGGTCCACATTGCCGGCAGTAAATCGGATCCGTTTCCAGTACATCTTGGACTCCGGCAGGGCTGCCCTTTGTTGCTAATTCTGTTCATAACTTTTACGGACTTCATTTCTAGAGGCAAATACAAGTCACATGCCAGTGGAAATAGTGTAAATCTGATAGATTATCGCAAGATATCTACTTTATAAGTAGGACCTATTCTAATCTATTGAAAAATATTGTTTGTATTTATGTGTGCAGTTTGTGTAATGTTTGTTTTGTTTTGTTAAAACGTAGAAGATTTACGAGTGTAAGAATTAATTTGTACCTAGTTACCCTTTTTGTAATTAGAATCAGAATGTTAAATAATTACACTGTACATGTTGTTCTGTTTCTGTTTTCCAGACACACTCAAGCAACTCTTACCATGAGTTGATTAACATGGAGCCTGACCCAAACAAGTTGAAAAACGTATTCGGGTGTTACCATTTAGTGGTCTATTGAAATTAATATATACTTTATTGTGCAATCTACTAATAAAAATCTCAATCAATCAAAACTCTTAAAGCAAGCATTAAACTTTTAACCGCATCAAAGAGCAGTTGCTTACATTTAATAAACCCGACATAGGAACACACTATTGCCAAAGAATTTAGTTCAGTAAAAATGATGTCCGATAACAATGATTCTTTATTCCATGTCTCCTAATTCAATGTTGCCAGATGGGAAAATTACAAATTATTGTACCATAATCTTGATTAGGATTCATGACTATGTGCTACAGGAACACTGTACACTGCAAATGGCAGCACAGCACCCCCAACTGTGCAGGGTGAGCATTGCACTAATCAGTTATAATACCACAACAACCATCTTTTTAATCATCATATGTCAAGGTCATGTATCATAGATATTTAGAGACTTAATCTGGAAAGGAATAAATGTTGATCAATCTAATCTGAGACCACTGTGAATATAAGCAATGTTAGCTTTCAGGAACACAAATGCATTGTTGTTATATCACAAAAAAAAAAAAACATCAATGGATCTGGTGAAATTGGAAATTGCACAAATAGCATTCATAGCTGGAAATTATTTACTACAATCAAAAATCTAAAAAATGTTCAGAGATACAGATGGAAAATATAATTTGAGGGGAATTCAAAGCATCTTTGTTTTAACACAGCTCTTAAAAATATGTGCAAATCAGTTTTGAGGGTGACACAAAAGAATAATTTGAAAGAGGGAATTAATAACATAATACAAATGAAACATCCATCCATCCATCCATTTTCTACCGCTTATTCCTTTTTGGGTCGCTGGTGCCTATCTCAGCTACAACAAGCGGAAGGCGGCGTACACCCTGGACAAGTCGCCACTTCATTGCAGGGCCAACACAGATAGACGGACAACATTCACACTCATATTCACACATTAGGGCCAATTTAGTGTTGCCAATCAACCTATCCCCAGGTGCATGTCGTTGGAAGTGACGCAGTCACGGGGAGAACATGTAAACTCCACACAGAAAGATCCCGAGCCTGGGATTGAACCCAGGACTACTCAGGACCTCCGTATTGTGTGGCAGATGCACTAACCCCTCTGCCACCGTGCTGCCCACATCAAATATCTTAAAGGTATATTGTATCAAACTAAATTTGATAAAAAGATGGCTGGGTTTATTTTTTGAGTAGGCCTATATGTGGATGAAATTATACAGTATCTTTTTCTTCACAAAAACACACTGATTGTTGTAATGTATAGTAGATCAAAAATCAGATTATTGTATCTGACTGATGAGGCAGAACATAAGCTATATATATATATATATATATATTTATATATATATATATATATATATATATATATATTATATATATAAATATACAGTGGGGCAAAAAAGAATTTAGTCAGCCACCGATTGTGCAAGTTCTCTCACTTAAAACGATGACAGAGGTCTGTAATTTTCATCATAGGTACACTTCAACTGTGAGAGACAGAATGTTGCAAAAAAATCCAGGAATCCACATTGTAGGAATTTTAAAGAATTTATTTGTAAATGATGGTTGAAAATAAGTATTTGGTCAACCATTCAAAGCTCTCACTGATAGAAGGAGGTTTTGGCTAAAAATCTCACGATACATGGCCCCATTTATTCTTTCCTTAACACGGATCAATCGTCCTGTCCCCTTAGCAGAAAAACAGCCCCAAAGTAAAACTTCACAGTAGATATGGGGTTCTTGGGATGCAACTCAGTATTCTTCTTCCTCCAAACACGACGAGTTGAGTTTATACCAAAATGGATACATGGATGATACAGCAGAGGATTGGGAGAATGTCATGTGGTCAGATGAAACCAAAATAGAACTTTTTGGTATAAACTCAACTTGTCGTGTTTGGAGGAAGAAGAATACTGAGTTGCATCCCAAAAACACCATACCTACTGTGAAGCATGGGGGTGGAAACATCATGCTTTGGAGCTGTTTTTCTGCTAAGGGGACAGGACGATTGATCCGTGTTAAGGAAAGAATGAATGGGGTCATGTATTGTGAGATTTTGAGCCAAAACCTCCTTCCATCAGTGAGAGCTTTGAATGGTTGACCAAATACTTATTTTCCACCATCATTTACAAATAAATTCTTTAAAATTCCTACAATGTAAATTCCTGGATTTTTATTTTCACATTCTGTCTCTCACAGTTGAAGTGTACCTATGATGAAAATTACAGACCTCTGTCATCATTTTAAGTGGGAGAACTTGCACAATCGGTGGCTGACTAAATACTTTTTTTGCCCCACTGTATTTCTCGCGCACTAATTGACTGAAAGAGCGCGCACTTACCGCTAATGATGTCACATTATTGATGAGAAAATGCATTTTTTGACAATATGATTTGCCTGACCGACTAGGAGACACCGAGAGTAACAAGAGTAAAATGGATTAAAAAGGACAGATTAAAAAAAAAAAAAAAATTAAATTAAATAACTTTTATTTTCTTTAACTTGGGACATACCACGGGCCGGATTTTGGACGCTGGCGGGCCCCGTAGTTTGGGGACCCCTGATGTAGTGCATACTGTACGCATCTATATATAACCTAATCATATTGTTTCTTGAATTTAAAAATAGCTGACAATTTTTTTTCGCCCCCTTCTCTGGGATTATATTCCCAGTTTTGATCTCGGACGTCATGGTCACTTATAGCAGTGGTTCTCAAATGGGGGTACGCGTACCCCTAGGGGTACTTGAAGGTATGCCAAGGGGTACGTGAGATTTTTTTTTTAATATTCTAAAAATAGCAACAATTCAAAAATCATTTATAAATATATTTATTGAATAATATTTCAACAAAATATGAATGTAAATTCATAAACTGTGAAAAGAAATGCAACAATGCAATATTAATTTTTGTGGACATGTTCCATAAAAATTTATGTACATTTTTTTTTTTTGGTGAAGAAGTGTTTAGGAATAAGTTGATGAATCCAGATGGATCTCTATTACAATCCCCAAAGAGGGCACTTTAAGTTAATGATTACTTCTATGTGTAAAAACTCTTTTTTATAATTGAATCACTTGTTTATTTTTCAACAAGTTTTTTAATTATTTTGATATCTTTTTTTCCCCAAATAGTTAAAAAAAGACCACTACAAATGAGCAATATTTTGCACTGTTATACAATTCAATAAATAAGAAACTGATGACATAGTCTTGTATTTTACTTCTTTATCTCTTTTTTTCCAACCAAAAATGCTTTGCTCTGATTAGGGGGTACTTGAATTAAAAAAAATGTTCACAGGGGGTACATTACTAAAAAAAAGGTTGAGAACCACTGACTTATAGCATATCAATCAATCAATCACTAGTGTCTCAAAGGGCTGCACAAACCACAACACAAACCAATACGACATCCTTAGTCGTATCCATATAAGAATATTCTATTACTGTTAAGCAAACTATGAATAATAAAACACACCAAAACATGTGTCCTTTATAATAGCTACATGTATGACAAAAAAACGCTTAAGAATCAGTGGTTTTCAGTGAGGTAAGATGAATCAAATGCGCAAACAGTTCATTGCTTCTGCCAAATGAATTGCACAGAGTGGAGTGGATCACCACTCCAAGATGGCGGCCCGGCATCTCGTCAGCGCCAGTAGGTAGTGCTCGATGCTGCGTCTACTTATAAGATGGCTATGCCCTGTTACTGCATTCATGTTACTGCATTAATGTTACTGCGTGTTGACGTGTAAAGAGATATGTGAGGCAGCCTGCAACCGGCGGAGACTCAGTCGGTGAGATCATCGAACATTATGACATGTTTATAATTATTGATCGGATTCTTACATAGGGTGAAATAATTGTACAAATACAATACTGACTGTACTTCTTCAAAGCTTTCACGTGCCTGCTATTCTATGCCGGTCCTATAAGAGGCAATAGTGCCCACAATTGTCTGCTAATTACCGAAGGACAGGTGGAAACAGACACTTCTACTCTTTGTTTAATTTCTGTGATGAAATATGTTCCAACAAATATATATGTTTTCAGTTTTAGTGAAATAATATTTTCCAGGCAGAGTTCATAGACAATATATCCTGAAGGAGTTTACAAAAGCTGAGCTAAAGAAAATAAGGACAAGATATATTATGGACCCAATTATTCCCAAAAATTTAAAAAAATCCAGTTTAAAATTACTAATGGAATATACCCTACAAAGGATTTTTTTTTTTAAACTTACATTTTGAAATTTGGGATGGCGTGGCGCGTTTGGGAGAGTGGCCGTGCCAGCAACCTGATGGTTCCTGATTAGATCCCCACCTTCTACCAACCATGTCTTGCCCCCTCAAATCAAAATTTGAGAAAGTAAATTTTAATAAACTCACAAAATTACTACATTACAAGTTGACAAAATTATCTGCACTAGCGGAAAAATCAGCCGAAAAAAGGAGACACACGATATAGTAGTGTCGGCCTCCCTCTCATTTCTCCCTCCGCTGTGCGTGTATTCAACATTCCACAGGCTGCGCAGCAGACACACACCCGCACACACCCCTCAGCCCTCAGTAAACATCCAATCACTGTTGCATTATGAAAGTAAAATAAAAGGAAAAGTTGTCTACATGTATCATATACTTGTTAGGATGGGTGTATTTGTGTAGTCTTATCTGTCATAAACACGTTTATCGTCGCGGACTTTCGGTGCTACGGAGTTCCTTTTTTTTTTTTTTTTTTTTACAACTTGACGAGAGCAGTGACAGCGGAGGCTCTGAGCAGCAGTGGTTTGGAAGGCAGAGAGCCTCCACTGTCCCTGTAACAAGCTACAAGTCATTTATGATGCTGTTAATGAGGGTAAAAATGAAACATAAGGTATATATCCTGCTTAGCAGTCCTCCTCTGCTGTCCTCTGTTCAGAGCGGAGTCCCTAGCAACGGCCCGTTTTACTTAGCAACGGTCTGGCAATCGACTGCTGGAATTCTTTTTCTGTTGTTTTTCTTGAAATTGTACATAATCAACCTTTGATGTTTCAATCTACATTTTGTAATAAACAAATTATAAGTTTCATTTGATATGACCAAGACACCTAAAAACAAAAACACAGCCATTTTCATCAATTTACAAGCAAGTGGGCAACACACATACATTGGAGTGAATGAATTTTGTGCCCAGAAGAGTGCCCACGTTCTGTTTTATAAATTAGTTTGAGATTCTTTTTTATCATTATTCATCAGACTACCTTTCAGTTTGGGTCAAAATTTATTTGAGAGTTAGGCCATCAAGTTAGGATAAATGGTATGTTGTTGGTTGATAAAATCTGGATGAAGGATGTTTTATTTTATTTTATTCATTTATTTTTATTTTTATTTTTCAGTTTCCCCCCCAGAGGGATTGCCACCTTATTGTGGTCAGGGGGTTTGCGTGTCTCAGTGACCGTAAGAGCTATACCAGCAGGAGCTTAGTCTTCAGGTGGGACACCCAAGTTGGACAGGTCTGAAGGTAGAGGCCTGACAAAGTGCAATCCACTATTCCAGGTTGGGGTTGGACAAATAGCTAAAGACCCATTTCAATGAAGAAAGCATCGTTACTATAAGCACAGAAAAAAAAAGTGCTGGAGCATGATGTGTACACATGATGCCCCCTTCACATTTCTGAGTGCCCCCTCATATAAGCATGCCTAGAACCGCACCTGCTACCAACTTAGTCACGTCCATTGTGTCCTTGAGCAAAACACTTCACCCTTGCTCTTAATGGGTCGTGGTTAGCACCTTGCATGGCAGCTCCCACCATCAGTGTGTGAACGTATGTGTTAATGGGTGAATGTGGAAATAGTGTCAAAGCGCTTTGAGTACCTTGAAGTTAGAAAAGCGCTATACAAGTGTAACCCATTTACCATTTAAATTTAACATGAAGGTTGATGGCTGTTATATATGTAGAGCTGTAGAGCAGTGGTTCTCAAATGGGGGTACATGTACCCCTGGGGGTACTTGAAGTTATGCCAAGGGGTACTTGAGATTTTTTTTAAATATTCTAAAAATAGCAACAATTCAAAAATCCTTTATAAAAATATTTATTGAATAATTATTCAACAAAATATGAATGTAAGTTCATAAACTGTGAAAAGAAATGCAACAATGCAATATTCAGTGTAGACAGCTAGGTTTTTTTTTGTGGACATGTTCCATAAATATTGATGTTAAAGATTTCTTTTTTTGTGAAGAAATGTTTGGAATTAAGTTCATGAATCCAGATGGATCTTTATTACAATCCCCAAAGAGGGCACTTTAAGTTGATGATTACTTCTATGTGTAGAAATCTTTATTTATAATTGAAACACTTGTTTGTTTTTCAACAAGTTTTTAGTTATTTAAAAAAAAAAAAAAGTTCAAGAAAGACCACTACAAACGAGAAATATTTTGCACTGTTATTCAATTTAAATGTCAGAGTTTTTTGTTGACGAACCCCAAGATGCAGAGATGGAGGGAGGCATTTTGCAGGAAAACATGATTTAATTAAACACTAAGAAAAAAACAAACAAAGGGTTCAAACAAAAAGCGCGCACATGGGTGGATAACAAACAAAAGGCCTAGCGTGGAAGCTAATATGTATCTAGCAGGAAATAGAAGTCGTACTGGAAGCAGGGAACAAAAGACAGTAAGCTAAAAACATGTAATTAAATATAGCTTACCGCAACGCAGCATTGACTCGACAAGATACGACATGACACAACAAGTAGCAATGACAGAGCGACAAGACGTGACATCGACAAGACAATAATCCAGCACTGACTGGAGGAACAAAGCAGGTAAAATAGGAGCTGGCTGATTAACATCAGGTGTGGCCAGGTGCCAATCAGCCACAGCTGAGGGGAAACAAAGCACTCAGGGAGACAAACAGGAAGCTGAACCAAAATAAGAGTGCTGACAGGAACTAAGGACAGGAAATACTAAACACACTAAGGAGAAACTAAAACACAAACAAACTGTCAGTGGCAAACCTGACATTAATAAATCAGAAACTGATGACATAGTGCTGTATTTTACTTCTTTATCTCTTTTTTTTTCAACCAAAAATGCTTTGCTCTGACTAGGGGGTACCTGAATTAAAAAAAAAATTCACATCACTGAAAAAAGGTTGAGAACCACTGCTGTAGAGGATGCCAATCATCTGTTTGTGGCATGTGAGAGTGTACGTGTGTTTTGGGAGGAGATCAGAGATTGGCTGCAAGACAAGCGTGTGGAGCTGTCCCCCATTCACTATAGAAGAGATCAAATTTGGTATTTTTAATTTTTATTATAGAAATATTTGTCAATATTATTATGCTTCAGGCAAAACATTTTCAGCATAAATGTCGATTTATGAAAGCAAGGCCTACATTTTGTAATTGGCTTAATGGTTTACAATTATCGATCAAATCTTGGAGAATGATTAAGAGCAGTGGTCCCCAACCACCGGGCCGCAGAAGAATTTGTTATTCATTTTTATTTAAAAAATAAATAGATAAACTTTTTTTTTTTTTTTTTTAATTAAATCAACATAAAAAACACAATATACACTTACAATTAGTGCACCAACCACAAAAACCTCACTTTTTCATGTCCCGGACCACGGGACAAATTATTAAGCGTTGACCGGTCCATGTATACAAAAAGGTTGGGGACCACTGATTAAGAGTACAAAAAACATTTCAGTGATTCTTTGTTAAAAACATTTAAAGTGATTTAGGTAGACCTTTTTGTCTTTTTTTTTATATATATATTTTGTGTTATTATTATATTATATATTATATATATTATACTCTATATGTATTTGCTTTTGTTTTCTTTCCTTGTTGTTGAAAGTGCCTTGACTGTTGAGTGAAGTAAATGGATGTTTGTTGTTCAATAAAAAAAAAAATCCCAAAAAATAAAACAAAACAATCTAATTTCTATCGATGATGTCAAAGACTATTACCTGGAAATACATTTGAACTCAAATCAGCAACACTGCTGTGTTCTTAGTTATTTGGCGTGTCCTTCGAACTCTCGTCAACGTCTTTTGGGAATATGTTAAGTTTTTATTTCACGTGTTATACGCACACATTTTGTAGTTGTATAAAACTGTAAAACAATATAAACTTTGAAATGATCCTTTACATTTCACTGGTGGACAAGGACAGTCAAGGGGGGGCGTGAACTGAATTTGCAGTATTCCGTTGTATTCACTGGAGGGCGCTCAAGACTACAATGGTAAAGCCAAGCATTTGTAAAGTCTGAATTTGTTGAAATTTTTTTCTTAAAGAGTTCGTTGTTCACACTTATAATTGAGTGACGTATGCAAATCAAATGATACCCTGGCAGGAGTAGTCTGATGGCCACCAGAGTACAATTCCCATCTTGTAACATTGCAAACTGTTTTATGTATGCAATATCAATGGGGTATATAACTATTGAATGACACCCTTATGGGTATCATCTGATGGCTACTGCACTGAATGTGATTAAAAAAAACTGCTGCACTTTATATACTTCTGCACTTTAAATGAAGCTGCTAAAATACTGTAACTTGACCACCCACTCATTTGTAACTCGCATACCCTCTATGTCAGGGGTCACCAACCTTTTTGACACCAAGAGCTACTTCTTGGGTACTGATTAATGCGAAGGGCTACCAGTTTGATACACACTTAAATAAATTGCCAGAAATAGCCAATTTGCTCAATTTACCTTTTTAAAAATAAATCTATATATATATAAAAAATGGGTATTTCTGTCCGTCATTCTGTCGTACATTCTTTTTCCTTTTACGGAAGGCTTTTTGTAGAGAATAAACGATGAAAAAAACACTTAATTGAATGGTTTAAAAGAGGAGAAAACACGAAAAAAATGAAAATTTAATTTTGAAACAGTTTATCTTCAATATCGACTCTTTAAAATTCAAAATTCAACTGAAAAAAATGAAGAGAAAAACTAGCTAATTCGAATCTTTTTGAAAACATTAAAAAAAGAATTTATGGAACATATTTAGTCATTTTTCCTGATTAAGATTATTTTTCGAATTTTGATGACATGTTTTAAACAGGTTAGAATCAAATCTGCACTTTGTTATAATATATAACAAATCGGACCAAGCTATATGTCTAACAAAGAAAAATCATTATTTCTTCTGGATTTTTCCAGACATTTTTTTTTTTTTAAAGAAATTCAAAAGTCTTTGAAATAAGATTAAAATTTGATTCTACAGATTTTCGAGATTCGCCAGAATATTTTTATTTTTATTTTGATTATAATAAGTTTGAAGAAATATTTTACAAATATTTTTTTTTTAGAAACAGATGCTAAAATTAAGAATTAAATGAAAATGTATTTATTATTCTTTACAATAATAATAATAATAATAATAATAAATACTTGAACATTGATTTAAATTGTCAGGAAAGAAGAGGAAGGAATCCAAAAGGTATATGTGTTTAAAAATCCTAAAATCATTTTTAAGGTTGTATTTTTTCTCAAAAATTGTCTTTCTGAAAGTTATAAGAAGCAAAGTAAAAAAAAATAATAATAATTTATTTAAATAAGTGAAGACCAAGTCTTTCAAATATTTTCTTGGATTTTCAAATTCTATTTGAGTTTTGTCTCTCTTAGAATTAAAAATGTCGAGCAAAGCGAGACCAGCTTGCTAGTAAATAAATAACATTTAAAAAATAGAGGCAGCTCACTGGTAAGTGCTGCTATTTGCGCTTTTTTTAGAATAGGCCGGCGGGCTACTCATTTGGTCCTTACGGGCTACCTGGTAACCCCTGCATGTATTGTACTTGTATTTTTTATTATTTTTTTTATCAGCATGCAATTTTAATATTGTTGTGTATTTTCAATCCCGTGTAATTTTATTGTGGATGTTAGATGCACCATAAAAGGACTACAGGTGGAAATTAGCATGGTGCTAAATCTGGTGCGGCCATCTTCTTTAATGTAACTGCACATTGTCTTTCAAACAAACACATACAAATACAAATACAAAATAAACAGGCACTAGTTTTGCTTGAAAAACTTTAGCTGTCCGTGCGTGAGCCGCTCAGGGAAGGCAATAGACTGTATAGTTATCACCTGAGTAGGGTGCGGACCCACCCACCAAACTATACAACCTACTACCTCACCCTGACAAAGCCCAGGTCAAACATATTCACCGGTCAGGTACCATATTCTTTACAGCACAGTAATTGTCACAACAATATGTGTTATGTGAGTTGCTGTGTTGCTTGAACAGTTCCATATTGTCACCTGGGCGACGACCAAGCTGTCTCCTTGGGAAAGACAGTAGATTGTATAGTTATCTCAAAAAGAGGCTACACTACCTCCACAACTATTCAATCTACTACCTCAGGCCCAAGGACAGCATTCATGTTGCATCATCATAGTGCAGCCGTCAAGGTCACACTCCTGCAACAATACAGAGAAACACGCAATAGAGGGATTAGTGTCCAATATACATTCAGGTCAGCTCAATCATACATTGCACCTAAAATAATATTTATAACTGATGTTATAATGACTAATAACACTACTGGATAAAAGTGTGTTGCTTAGGTCAGTGGTTCTCAAATGGGGGTACGCGTACCCCTGGGGGTACTTGAAGGTATGCCAAGGGGTACGTGAGATTTTTTTTTTAAATATTCTGAAAATAGCAACAATTCAAAAATCCTTTATAGATATATTTATTGAATAATACTTCAGCAAAATATGAATGTAAGTTCATAAACTGTGAAAAAAAATGCAACAATGTAATATTCAGTGTTGACAGCTAGATTTGTTGTGGACATGTTCCATAAATATTGATGTTAAAGATTTATTTTTTTGTGAAAAAATGTTTAGAATGAAGTCGATGAATCCAGATGGATCTCTATTCCAATCCCCAAAGAGGACACTTTAAGTTGATGATTACTTCTATGTGTAGAAATCTTTATTTATAATTGAATTATTGTTTATTTTTCAACAAGTTTTTTAGTTGTTTTTATATCTTTTTTCCCCAAATAGTTCAAGACAGAGCACTACAAATGAGCAATATTTTGCACTTTTATACAATTTAATACATCAGAAACTGATGACATAGTGCTGTAGTTTACTTCTTTAGCTCTTTTTTTCAACCAAAAAGGCTTTGCTCTGATTAGGGGGCACTTGAATTAAAAAAATGTTCCCAGGGGGTACAACACTGAAAAAAGGTTGAGAACCACTGACTTAGGTTACACTCTATAATGTTTCAAAAATCATGATTCATCTTCACTAAGAACTTGTGACATGTGTATCACTTCTTCAGAGATGCTGTCTCCTTTTCTGCATTGAGTCAAGCTTTTTCTCTGCGGATCTCATCATCTTTAAGATATGCAAAGATATCAAAAGCATGACCACACAAAAATCTAAGGCAGAAATGTGTGAAAGCCACATAAGCTACACACGCGCTGGCTTCCTGAGAGTCTGTGGCATGGATCGAAAGAGAAAGAAAAGAAAAAAAAAAACGGTTCATCTCTGTGCCAGGAAGTTAATTCCGTTTTTTGCCAAAAAACTGAGCTCATTCCAGCAGGCTATCCCTGTGTAGGCAGGCTGCTGCCGCTGCTGCTGCTTAGATGAAGGTACACACACACGACTGCCGCCAGCTGCCTCAGATCGAATACAAGGCTGGGATTCCGCCCCCCAAAACAAAACAAGGAAACACAAAATGGCGACTTGTGCACCGGCCATCTTAGGTCCGCATTAAAACGTTGTTAGGTATTTGCTCCGCGCTGGTGTCTCTCGATAAAGAAAGAGCTGCTGTTCTGTCTTGAGTAATGAAGACTCGATCTTGTGCCAAACGGAGAGACAAAGCCAATTCGTTCAGGTGACACGGTCACAGCCACAAGAACAACAAGCTGCAAACAGCATTTCCCCTTTTCTGTGGTCCTGCTAACTTAATAATCCTGCGGATATACTGTAGGTCGGTCGGCTAACATGGGGCAAACTGAAGGGTTAATGAGTGTACAACCTGGGCACACGTAGTCAGAAACATCTGTGAGCTACACGACACACATAAATTAGCATACAGCCTGACTCCAGAGACTTGGTCCAGACGAGCCCATCATTAACATGCATAGACTCTTTCAGGCTGATTTAAAGACCAGACAGGCAGGGGGGCACACTGGCATCATGCCCATCCTTGCAACCATGCCAAGCTATGTTTGACCAGGAACAAATCTCCCCTAACTGTGGTCTGCAAAAGATAAACAGTCTAATATTTATATGTACAGTGTAAGAGGGGTTAGAAGATTGAACAGAATGTCTCAAAACTAGGGGTGCAATAATTCGTCGACAATCTGTTGAGAAGTCGGTGACGTCATCACTTGTGTTTTGAATTCGGACAGAAATGAGCATGCACTATACAGTGTGATCAGTGACAGCCAGGAACAGGAAGAATAACATTGGCTGTGGACACTGACAACAAAACCGCAGGTGTAAACATTAAACGTATCTGATCACCCTAATCAAGTCAGAGACAGGAATATGTTTCTTCATTTGCAAAGCTGACCTTGCTTTTAATGGCAGTACACGTGTGATTCGGGAACATTTAAAGCAGAGGCTTGTTGGACGATGCGATTTGCGACTCTTGTTGGCTTGTTAACTTGATCTAGCAAGCTAACAATAGAGACAAAGTTGTGTGGGAAAAAAAACTAAAACTATCATTCTAGTCCAACTCTGCCTGCTATTCATGTGTGCAGCTTTTTAAACACATCACCATCATGAAATTCGCTTTTATTTTTGAGGAAGTTACACACTTTTAGCATTTTGTCGTTTGCTTGTATTGCTGCTATTTTGACTGTCCATTGTTTTCATAGAAATCTGCACTTTTTTGTTAGGCTGTAACTGCTTTTAATTGGGAAAATTTTAATTGTTATTGTTGTAGTAACCACCATTAACAGCACAGTCACCAGGGTTTCCCCTTAATGTAATTAAATGTGGCATATTCATGACCGACCGCACAGCCTAGTATTTGAGCACTATCGACCAGTTCTGAACGGAAAAGTTGACCACCGAAAAAAGACTTTGATCACCGAAAACCGCACTCCCGAAACTGGATTCAAACAAAACGCACGCCAATGTCTGGAGCGTTGTCAACATGTCTGCGATGTGGACGTAAGTTTAATATATCGCAGACAGTGACGTGCAGTCAGGGTAGGCAGGTGAGAAAGAAAAACAAATTTAAAAGAAAAAAAAAATAATTAAATTGTTATATGTATCCAGTGATTATACTATAAAGTTATTTTCCATTTAACTTCACCAGATTTAGATTATTTTTATTCAAAATCGCTGAATGTTTCCACTTGTCGTTCAAATACTGAGCAGAAACTTGCGGTGAGTCACACCCAGCTGAGCCTCCCCGTCACCATGGATTGCGCAATGACTCGGCTAACTGCTGGCCTGCTGTGCAGTGAGACCGTATTGCTATATGAATTATATTATACATTTCCATAGTTTAGTTAGCTGAGGTATATAATGTACAATGTATTTTGTCAACAACTGTATGTGTGTAACGTATTTCTTGTGCTGGCCAATCATAAAACGGCTTCGAAGACGGACTATGTGAGGCACCTGTTCTCCGGCCTCCTGGTGGTAGAGGGCGCTAGTGAGCCAAGAGATCATTCTTGCACTACTCGGCTAGGCTTGGGACATCTGAAGCCGTTATGTTTTAAAGTTGTCGTTTGCCTGCGTGTCGTAAAAACAACCGCCCAACATTTTACAACTAATTGTAAACTTATAGGTGCCGACCATCAGGGCCGAGTTGCGACGAAAGAGTGTGTCGAGTTGGTAAGTAAATTTGTTTGCTGATAGTAGCTGCTAACCGTACCCATGTATTTTCTATGGGCGGTTAGCATCGGGTTTTAATCCTGTTTCCTCCAATGTTTCTGATCCGATTGAATTTATATGTATGTCGAGTCTTTATTTTGGGTACTTAAATATGGTGACTGAGTATTGTGGCGTTTTAAGGCCATCTGCATTTTTTTATGCTACAGTACAACCTGCCCATAAACTGAACTTTCACTACAAACTGCCATATCCACAACACCAACCGATGTGGCTGTATGGAGTGCGAATGTCACATATGGACTGCGATCAGTCTCATATGGCTCCTATAAACTTGAAGAACTTTTGATATTACTTTTTATGAATTACCTGAACTAAATCAACATTGTTTGTTGAGATTCCTTTCTGTTTTTGTCTTTTGTTTTGAATGGCCGTTCCTATTAATGTCTGTCCACTACTTGTTGCACTGTACATGTTTAAATAACACCAGTATCATTTAAAGTATTTAATTGTGTCTGTCCTACTCTCTCCGAGTCGTAATCTAGACTTCTGATTAGCCCAAATATTGAGAACTTCTACTATACTAGCTTAAGTACCTGCTACATTAGGTTAAAGTACCAATGATTGTCACACACACACTAGGTGTGGTGAAAGTTGTCCTCTGCATTTGATCCATCCCCTTGTTCACCCCCTGGGAGGTGAGGTGAGGGGAGCAGTGAGCAGTAGTGGCCAGGAATATTTTTTGGTGATTTAACCCCCAATTCCAACCCTTGATGCTGAGTGCCAAGCAGGGAAGAATGCTGGTATGAGCTTTTAAACATAACCCGTTAACTGCTGCCAATCAAATGGTGAATAAGATACTCTATAGGGTTCATATGTTTATAAATCTGACTGTGATGAAGTCAGTGCCTCACCAGCCATGAACCTCAGCGCACATCACCGATCGCAGACATACCCGTGGACAGCCACCTACAAAATGTGCAAATACTAAGAGGAAAGTGGCGGCTTTCAAGAAGAGAAAGAGAAACGAGAGCAACAGCGCCAAGGAAGTGTGACGTCATGCTCGCTGCAGCCCGTCAACAACATAGTGGGAAAAAAGTAAAGAGTCTCGAAACACGAGTACATTTTATAACAACACCAGAAGAAGACGCTAGGTTTGTTGCTCGTTTTTTTTAATATTAAATAAAGTAATTAAGTCCGAAACACTGTACAAAAAAGTAACAACAATTAAAAATATGCCAAAACAATCAGAAAAATATGTTAATACTAATCAATAACAGACTTGTTTTCAATTTGTAGATGCATTTTTTTGCCTTTTAAAAGAAAATCACATCATCATTGCAAATTACTCTGACGCCATGATGACCAAGCCCCCACCGCCACAGGTATCTTGGCCCTGAGTTACAGTTTGAATTAATATTTTTTGATAAATTATTGTAAGTCAGCACGTGCCTAAAAATATCTGAGCTGAATTAAGGGGCCGATGGTTAAAAAAGAACCACTGAATTAGTGTGCACTTCATAATCCAAATAGTAAACTAATTGTTTACACAGTCAATGACTAGTCGACTATCAAAATAGACATTAGTTCCATATGCAAACATAGTCAAAACATTCAAAAGCTGCTATAAAATGTATGAACGATGACCAAGTGCAGGGGTCGGGAACCTTTTTGGCTGAGAGAGCCATGAAAGCCAAATATTTTATAATGTATTTCCGTAAGAGCCATATAACATTATTAACAACAATTACAACTGTCAGGTTTAAACACTGATGACATCTATTAAACAGACAAGAAGCAAGGAATTAAACAGAGACAGGAATCAATTTAGCTCAATGAGGAGAGAAACCCGTAGACCTGTACACTTGTACAATTCTACGCCTCCTCGTTCATTTCGACTTTCCCAGATTACAACAACTAAATGTGTGCATCTCCTATTCTTTTTAATGACATTGTTATTCTGAAGTTAGCTATACTTATGACTATTAATGCGACTTCTTGAACAGGTGCGGTAGAAACGGACGGACGGATGGATTAAAATGCATGAAAATGTTTTATATTTTCAACGCAATTTTTTACACTGTGATTACCAGCGGAATTATTAAATACTTATCGTTTTAAGCAACGTCAGCTAAGATTTATCTGAGAGCCAGGTGCAGTCAACAAAAGACCCACATCTGGCTCGAGATCCATAGATTCCCTACCCCTAACCAAGTGGGTAAAACTCATCTTCTAGATTAATTGCAACTGTTTGCATCACAGTCCATAAACAATTCAACACTGTTTTGACACAGTCATTGAAACTGATATATTCATTGGCAATGATTGCTATGTCGATACTTTGTGCATGATTAAATACATGAATACAACTGAGCCAGGTCCTCTAGTCCAACATTAATGAACTTTTGAACTCCCAAATGTTCTTTTAGAAAGTCTTTCTAGAAAACTTTAAGCTTTAAAGAAGGCGCCTGCTACAAATTGTCTTCTATTCTTACTTCTTTTAGGTATTTCAATACTTATCCCCTAAGACTGTCATGACCCGTAAAAAAATCACCCATCATTCTCCATGTGCCTGACCTTTTCTCAACAATTTCTATCATCTCTTTCCCAGATGGATTTTTGAAACAATTTATTTTGTGAGGAAAACCACCTGGCGTGTCTGGCACCACCGTGACAGTCAAGTAGTTTTGTATGTCAGCAGCTACACAGTGAATGTGTTTCAAGTCATAAGGGAACATTTGTAATTATGGATGAACAGAAAAGTAAGACATGTGGTCTGTTGAATTATTCTAATCTACCTGCAAGTCTTAGAAATTGTTCGAAATGATGACTTTATTGTGGGTAAGTTATATAAAGCCAAGAAACCCATAGTTTGGTGCTTGGTTCTTAGTTACCTCTCAATAATTCCCCTTTGCTGTTTCCAAACACAATATGTTGGTCATCTGATGGCAATTTTCCTGCTTTACTATGTTTTGCATGTACTTTCCTTTGTGATGACCAATATACATTTTTTTTAACTCTGCAAATCACTCTAAGTTTCATACATCCATCCATCCATTTTCTGCCGCTTATTCCCGTTCGGGGTTGCGGGGGGCGCTGGCGCCTATCTCAGCTACAATCGGGCGGAAGGCGGGGTACACCCTGGACAAGTCGCCACCTCATCGCAGGGCCAACACAGATAGACAGACAACATTCACACTCGCATTCACACACTAGGGCCAATTTCGTGTTGCCAATCAACCTATCCCCAGGTGCATGTCTTTGGAAGTGGGAGGAAGCCGGAGTACCCGGAGGGAACCCACGCATTCACGGGGAGAACATGCAAACTCCACACAGAAAGATCCCGAGCCTGGATTTGAACCCAGGACTGCAGGACCTTCGTATTGTGAGGCAGACGCACTAACCCCTCTGCCACCGTGAAGCCCAAGTTTCATACAAAGGACTGCTAAAATTAGCATGGGGGCTAATTTGCAAAAACAGCACAAAAATGTCGATCTGTACCTATTAGACTTCGATTTCAGTCAGTGGTCAAGTCCAATTCTTGGCACAAATGTAACATGGAGACCACCAGGCTCTGATGTCGAGAGTACTGCCTGCCTTACCTGATTACTTTTATCAGTAGCTTATTGTCCAATAAGCAACAATGATGATGTCATACACTTACAATTACACATACAAAGCCATAGTGTACAATAAATGGTTCTGTGGGGACACCGAACAAAAACTGGCAGGTGGCATGCAACCCAGTTTGCGACTGATTGCACTTTCAGAGGTGAGGCTCAGTTTGCCACCGCCACGGCATTTACCCACAGATTCAAATAGATGCAAAGATTGAAAACCCTTGCAGTCTGTTTGGAAGCAACGGACAAACTCAACAAACATGGCAATTACATTTATAGTTATGAATTAATTACCTCAGCCAGGAGGTTGTTTTCATTGGGGTTTGTCTGTTTGCTTTACAACATAGCTCAAAAAGTTATGGGCGGATTGTGTTTGAACTTTTAGGAAATATCAGAAATGGGATGATGAACAAGTGATTCGTTTTTGGAGATTTTCCGGATCACAGTCTGGATTAGGGATTTTTTTTTTAAGTTTCATGACAATTGGGAGGTCAGGCCTGGTGAAACCTGTGCTCTCCAAGTGCTTATTAGTTTGTTTCCATTGTTAGCTTTTTATTTTCATGATGACAGGTGGCGACTTCCTCACCTGCATCCAGTGACTGCATGCCACTGTACCAGACAACTGCTTAAGCTTCTCAAGTGAATGTATGTTACTTTTTAGTCTTAATGTTTCTCTCCAAGCTTTGTTCCAAAATGGGCAGTGTCTGTGTGCCTGGCAGAATAACAATAACGGCAAGAGGAAGGAGGTGGCGGGGGAATTACAGTATGAAGAGGAAGTATGCCACATATTTGTATGAATGAATAATTCCCACAGTTAAGATGATCAAATCGGAGGTGTCTGTCTGCTTGTCATAGTGCATAGTCCAGATTTTCCATACTGACCTTATATTGTCTCCATCTGTTTCATTCACTATGGAATGCCTGGTTTAAAACATTTAAGGAAAGGAAGTGCTGAGCTTAATCCATGCCCACTTGGCATGGTGCCTAATGTTCTTTATGTCCTTATTAAAGGCCTACTGAAATGAGATTTTCTTATTTAAACGGGGATAGCAGGTCCATTCTATGTGTCATACTTGATCCTTTCGCGATATTGCCATATTTTTGCTGAAAGGATTTAGTAGAGAAAATCGACGATAAAGTTTGCCACTTTTGGTATTTCCTGAAAAAGCCTCGCCTTTACCGGAAGTCGCAGACGATGACGTCGCAAGTGTGGGGGCTCCTCACATATTCACATTGATTTTAATGGCAGCCTCCAACAAAAACAGTGATTCGGACCGAGAAAACGACAATTTCCCCATTAATATGAGCGAGGATGAAAGATTCGTGTTTAAGGATATTGATAGCGACGGACTGGGGCGGTATAGCTCGGTTGGTAGAGCGGCCGTGGTAGCAACTTGAGGGTTGCAGGTTCGATCCCAGCTTACGCCATCCCAGTCACTGCCGTTGTGTCCTTGGGCAAGACACTTTACCCACCTGCTCCCAGTGCCACCCACACTGTTTTAAATGTAACTTAGATATTGGGTTTCACTATGTAAAGCGCTTTGAGTCAGTCGAGAAAAAGCGCTATATAAATATAATACACTTCACTTCACTAGAAAAAAAAAAAAACGAGTTGAAAAAAAAACGTGATAGTATTGGGACGTATTCCGATGTTTTTAAACACATTTAGTAGGATCATTCTGGGAAATCCCTTATCTTTATATTGTGTTGCTGGTGTTTTAGTGAGTTTAATATTACCTGATAGTCGGAGGGGTGTGTCCACGGGTGTCTTGACGCGCAGTGTCTCACGGGTGTCGATGGTAGCTGTACGGACGACACAAGCTCAGCTGATATCCAGTAAGTGGTGACTTTTTAACCACAATTTTCTCACCGAAACCTGCTGGTTGACATTTGGTCTGGATTCATGTCTGCCTGACCGCGCTCTGATCCATAGTGAAGTTTCAGCTCCGGGAATTTTAAACAAGGAATCACCGTGTGTTTGTGTGGCTAAAGGCTAAAGCTTCCCAACTCCATCTTTCTACTTTGACTTCTCCAATATTAATTGAACAAATTGCAAAAGATTCAGCAACACAGATCTCCAAAATACTGTGTAATTATGCGGTTAAGCAGACAACTTTTACCTGTGTGTGTGCGTAGCGCTCATACTTCTTAAAAACCCGTGACGTCCTGCGTACACGTCATCATTACACGACGTTTGCAAGACGAAACTCCCGGGAGATTTAAAATTGTAATTAAGTAAAGTAAAAAAGCCATATTGGCATGTGTTGCAATGTTAATATTTCATCATTGATATATAAACTATCAGACTGCGTGGTGGGTAGTAGTGGGTTTCAATAGGCCTTTAAATAGTCAAAAACACAATTGTGCTCACAAGAAATCGTGAAGACACATCCAAACATGTTCTCAACTACAACGACACAGTTGTTGTACCCGAACAGTCAGCTCAGCACATCATGCTTTTACATGTGAATTACACTAAAACACTTCCAATGCTCTGCAAATGACTCTTGCTAGACAGAAGGCTTCACACGCTGATGTGAGAACGATGGATCCAAACACTGGGCAAACATCTGTCAGGACATTTGATGGAAAAGATAGAGTGATGGAGTAAAGGCTCTATTGTATTCACTACGACAGTACTTTCTTCCAGGCATAGATATACAGTAGTACTTGCTTCGTAAATATGTGAATTTAAAAGCTTGCAGAGCAAACAACTTGCACTCCAATGTTCTATATGGGATCTTGACATGTTTATCCATCCATCCATCCATTATCTACCGCTTATTCCCTTTTGGGGTCGCGGGGGGTGCTGGCGCCTATCTCAGCTACAATCGGGCGGAAGGCGGGGTACACCCTGGACAAGTCGCCACCTCATCGCAGAGCCATCACAGATAGACAGACAACATTCACACTCACATTCACACACTAGGGCCAATTTAGTGTTGCCAATCAACCTATCCCCAGGTGCATGTCTTTGGAAGCGGGAGGAAGCCAAAGTACCTGGAGGGAACCCACGCATTCACGGGGAGACCACGCAAACTCCACACAGAAAGATCCCGGGCCTGGGATTGAACCCAGGACTGCAGGACCTTTGTATTGTGAGGCAGACGCACTAACCCCTCTGCCACCGTGAAGCCCATCTTGACATGTTTATTTGCAATGAAATATGATCTTGCCCTTTCAGCCTATATATCCATTTTCTAAAATTGTGTGCTGTTACCATGGTTTCAGTCTTTCTGATGGCACGGATTCCTGGCCTGATGGCATGTTGCTACACGCCCACATGTTTCTGTACTGATGTAGGCCGTGCACACGCGCGCAAATACAGTATTCGCACAGAGGTATGTCATGAATAGGATGACAAAGCTGCAGCTTCCTGTGTGGAAACAAACACTTCCTGTTGCCTTGCTGCATACAGTGACAGGCCAGACAAAATATCAACCAATCAGCTTCAAGCAGGAAGTTAGCTGCCTCAAGGAGAAACATAATGAGGAAACACACTAAGTTCATCTGAGGATACGCAAGGGGGCGGGGAGGGCGCTCTGCCACTCCCATCTCTCTTCCTATCGCTTGCACCATGTTGTCTCTTCAGCGTCAGCTTATTACTGAATATTTTCCTTAAATGAGGCTGTCATTTAAATAATGCCTTGTTAATACGTTTTCATCAAAAAAATTCAATGTGGATCCTAATGCCGAAATTGAGCAACTGGTGTGACGCAATCCAGAAAAATAGACCTGCAAACTGAACCGAGAGGCATGGTGTCTGCCCTTTTTTTTGCTGTTTGGGAAACACGTGGCTTCACGGCGCCATCTTAGCACCAAATGCTACTGAGGAAAAATAGTGCTGAAATGAAATCGTATCTGAATGGTCACGTTTTGTCTTTTAACAGTTATTCCAATTTTTGCTCATGAAACTGGACTGTTCCACATGACGCAGTCTTCATGTGGACCAAGTCAAGTGCATGCATCAATGGTCCCAATGGGTTTAAGACAAACATTACAACCCACCTTTGGTTCCTCTCGCTTGTACAAAGCACAAACGCACGTGCATTTTAAACGAAAGGCAATACTGCCGAGTGAAACTTGAAAGTGCAAACAGTTTGTGAGGGTAATGAGAAACATTGTGCCCAAGTTGATAAGAGCCTCAGTGGCCTTACGATCTTCGACGCACACCAATTCGGACCGACCTGAAAACAACGGGCCATTCTTTGCCAATGTTTTTTGGGGCGGTATAGCTCGGTTGGTAGAGCGGCCGTGCCAGCAACTTGAGGGTTGCAGGTTCGATCCCCGCTTCCGCCATCCTAGTCATTGCTGTTGTGTCCTTGGGCAAGACACTTAACCCACCTGCTCCCAGTGCCACCCACACTGGTTTAAATGTAAAAATGTGATATTGGGTTTCACTATGTAAAGCGCTTTGAGTCACTAGAGAAAAAGTGCTATATGAATATAATTCCCTTCACTTGAAAATTAATCAGCAGGACCTGTATTTACTCCAAAGTGAAACCTGTTCATTACGGAAAAAAAACACACAGAAATATCGATCACCACTTGGCAAGTGCCCAGTTGTTTCAGAGCAGAGAGGGAGAGCAAAGGGAACACGAAAAAAGAGAGCCTGGAGAGTTTAAAAAGAAGCTGGAGACCGAAGATGACTAGCCGGGGAGTCAAAGAGTCCCTCTGAGGGCGAGAAAAGTTTCTCCTGTTATGGCCATCGAGTCAAAATGGCGGGGTGCGGCGTGGCAGCTGACGACGACAGACGTGTTTACCGCACAATGATCGTGATAAAGGACAGAGGAAGTAGGTGAGCAACAGTACATGGCAGTGAAAGAGACAGCAAGAGGCGTTTCGGGATAAAAAGGGAAAATACCTGGAGTCTGTATCTGAGCGGCGGCCTGGGCCGGAGGACTGGAGTAGAAGAGGGCCGTGATGGCGGGAAGAAGGGAAAAGAGAGGAGTAGAGCACACCCTCTGAGAGCGACACCCCTTTTTCCCACAATCCCCTCCTCCTGGCATGAGTGCGTCTGCTCAAGCACAGGGTGACAGAAGGACGTCTGCTCTCGCATAGCTCTACAAACACACATCCCAAACGCGCACCAGTAAAACAGGCTCAGTGTGGACAAGGAACGGAAGAGGGCACCGAGACAAACAACGCGGCAATCAGAAAAAAAAAAAAAAAAGGGGGAGAACAGGAACAACAACATAACAGTTGAAAACGTCTACATTCATCAATTCGCCAGCCTTTGAATCGCCCTTTGCTCTGGCCTGTGCTGTGTTTGCCTCCGTCTGCCTGCCCACTTTGGCACCGCTGCCAAGAGGGAAGGAGAGCGAAGGGAGGGCGTGCTGAGAGACTCAGAAAGAGGAAGGGAGGGACATGCTGTTGTGAGAGAGGGTTAACAGAAAGAGAAGGAGTCGGAGAGGGGAAAAAGTTAAAAAAAAATTGTCACATAAATTTTTGAGAGCAGATACAGTGACACGGGACAGCAGCTGGGAACACTTGCGGGTTAATCATCCGAGACACACCTCGCCTTGTTCTGTGCGGACACCACGCTGCAGCGACAGACAGATGGCGAGAGAGACCAGCTCGCGCCACATTGTTCACCCTCGACATATTCTCTCTGACCAACGTGGTAGCGATGCCCACGCTGCCTTTTGTCTCAAACAAACAGATTGACATTTGTGGTGAAGACTCCTGGCCCAAAGTGAACTTCAACATCCATTCACTCTGGGTTTTTTTTTTTCCCTCGCACGGAATGGAAGGAGTTTTATTGGGTATTCAGTCGAAGGAGTCAAACGAGTTATGGAAATAAATTCCCAATTGTGACCGACGAAAGAGTTAATCAATTGTTGCTTCTGAATTAACTCAATCATTAGTGGAAACATAAATCCACCTTCTGTGTGCCTGTCTGTGGACCAATCACCAACCATGAAGCGTATGTTGTTAAAACGGGCCAACCAATCCGAGCTCACAGCAGAGCTGACCTCTTTTAAAAAATGCCTAAAACGGGAAAGCATTGGGTTTTTTTTAGTACTTTTACCAACATATTCACTTGAAACACTGTACTGTAAAATGCATGCACATTTTTTTTTTCTGAGAGTTCTCTCATTCCTTCAAGCACTCACCCGGAAGATAACATAGAAAACACGGGTCCATATTCTCTGCTTGAACTCCGTCTGAGTCGTTTCTCAGAGACAGGACACACACACACACCGCTGTACTGTACTTTAAACACACACAAACATGTGGAACTAACAATCCGGTTCTACCATGCTCGCATTCAGCCAAGAGCTCGGACAGCCCCTCAAACCTGACGTCACATCTCCTTTGTTGTTTATGAATTTATTTCTCTCTTTAGCTGAACTCTCTGAACCCAAAGTACCCACCCAGCTTCTCCCCTCCCCTCCTATCCGCCAGTCCTACAAATACCCCCTGCCAAAGAAGGCGGGCACATACAGTATGGCTATAACGAGGAAGAAGTGCAGAGGCAGACGGACTCAGGCGGGGGGGGAGAGGAAAGAAAGGAGCTCACATGTGACTTTTTTCTTGTGCTCTTTTTCTTCTCTTCCGGCTTGCTCTATAAAAGTTTCAACTGCATGGCGAGACGGCCTCTTTTGGCACTTGTCCAACTCCTGACTCTTCTGTCTCTCTGCAAGAGAGAGAAAAAGGGGAAGGACAATGATAGTGACAGCTGGACTGGTATTGATACTGTAGCTACACAAAATATCAAATTACTATTATCTCACCCACATCCTAAATGATAAAGGTTTTTCATGTATATGGCACAACAAATAACAATGGTGTGTTGGGTTTAATGTAAAAGACAAAAATCATGCAGACTCCTATCCTTCAGCATTTAAGGACTGTGACAGCTGTGTCTGATAACAGAGGCCTTTGCAGTTCATAACCAGTTCACATAGGGACACGTTTGCTCTATTTCTCAAGGAAATTCCACCTGCTGCTCACTTCTTTGAATGAAAAAATTGCAGAGACAAATTAGTGGCATAGGTCAATGTTGCATTTGCATGAACAATATGTGTAATTAGTTCAAGATGTAATATCTCTTTTCTTGGCAAAGTTGTTTCATGATGAAATATTACCTTCTTGGTACATTTTCTAACACCAACCAGACTTGGCGTATTCAGTTGACACATGTAAAAACAATCTCAAGCAAAGGTAGTCCTCCAACTATCAAAGCAAGTTTGCTGAACTAAGGTGGGGGTACCTATCAGTTATGTCCTTATCTAACTACAATACAGGAAGGATTTAAAGTGAAGTGAAGTGAATTATATTTATACAGCGCTTTTCTCTAGTGACTCAAAGCACTTTACATAGTGAAACCCAATATCTAAGTTACATTTAAACCAGTGTGGGTGGCACTGGGAGCAGATGGGTAAAATGTCTTGCCCAAGGACACAACGGCAGTGACTAGGATGGCAGAAGCGGGAATCGAACCTGCAACCCTTTAAGTTGCATGCACGGCCACTCTACCAACCGAGCTATGCCGCCCCAAAAATTTAAAGGCCTACTGAAACCCACTACTACCCACCATGCAGTCTGATAGTTTATATATCAATGATGAAATATTAACATTGCAACACATGCCAATACGGCCGGTTTAGTTTACTAAATTGCAATTTTAAATTTGCCGGGAGTTTCTTCTTGAAAACGTCGCGTATTGATGACGTGTACGCGTGATGTCACGGGCGGTTATGAAATATGAGTGCTGCACACACACACAGCTAAAAGTCGTCTGCTTTAACGGCATGATTACACAGTATTTTGGACATCTGTGTTGCTGAATCTTTTGCAATTTGTTCAACATTGGAGAAGTCACAGTAGAAAGATGGAGTTGGGAAGCTTTAGCCTTTAGCCACACAAACACACGGTGATTCCTTGTTTAAAATTCCTGGAGGTGAAACTTTCCTATGGATCAGAGCGCGGTCAAGCCAACATGGATCCCTACCGAATGTCAACCAGCAGGTTTCGGTGAGAAAATTGCGGTTAAAAAGTCAGTTCTTACCGGAGAAAAGCTGAGCTCGTGCCGTCCATAGCTGCCGTCGACTCCCCTGAGACACTGCGCGTCAAGACACCCGTGGAGACACCCGTCCGATTATCAGGTACTATTTAACTCACTAAAACACTAGCAACACAATAGAAAGATAAGGGATTTCCCAGAATTAACCTAGTAAATGTGCCTAAAAACATCAGAATCTTTCATCCTCGCTCAAATCAATGGGGAAATTGTCGTTTCCTCTGTCCGAATAGCAATTTTTGTTGGAGGCTCCCATTAAAAATAATGTGAATATGTGAGGAGCCCCCACACGTGTGACGTCATCGTCTGCGACTTCCGGTAGATGCAGGGCATTTCTCTTAACACCGAAAGTTGCGAACTTTATCGTGGATGTTCTTTACTAAATCTTTTCAGCAAAAATATGGCAATATCGCAAAATGATCAAGTGTGACACATAGAATGGACCTGCTATGCCCGTTTAAATAGGAAAATCTAATTTCTGTAGGCCTTTAACTCCTAATGACTGACTCATTATTGTGCTTGCAAAACAAAATAGAACACTTCATATTGTGAAACACTGCACATGATATTTGCTTAAATTTGAAAATGTTTGCTTGGTAAGTCAGCTCTATGTTAACAGATGCAGAAATCATGCATGCAGAAAAAACCTTCTGTGAAACATGGAGGAAACCCTCCAAGGCTGCTTTGCTGTATTCAACACAAGTTGTCTATAATCTCTGCAGGGTATAATGAAATATCAGTGTGTCAGAAGCTTATTCTCAATCACAGTTCATGGATCCTCCAACAACAAGATTGATCAAAAATGCACACAGTGATACCGCCAAAAACACTCAAAAATGGCTAGGGTTGAAACACTGAACTGATTTGTATCCAATTGAACATCTGCGCAAAGAGCTGAAACATGCACTTTGGAGAAGGCGCCCATCATAGCTGAGAGAGCTGGAGCAGTTTGCTCAGAAGGAGCGGGCAGAAATACAAATAAAAAAAGGTCCAGGAGTCTAGTTGAGAGTTACAGGAAGCGCTTGATTCCAGTAGTTGTTTATTTTATTCTTTTCTTGAGCCACAAATTAATAGTAATGTCTAACTTTTATTTGTCATTTTTTGTGCATTTTTCAGTATTAGCATTTTTTATTTTTTCATTTTCCAATCACTGCATTTCAGTGGTTCTTGTGGATTTTTACTTCTTTGGCACCCAGGTACCAACAAATCTCATCATGTGTTGTATGTTTTTGTTACAAAAAACTAATTTTTTTTTTTTTTTTTTAAATAGATGAATTTATTCATTATTAAAACTGAAACTAATTGTAACCAGAGCATTTCCCAATACCAATAGATGAAATGGAGTTGTAAAAAAAACACTTCGAGATTGAACCCTTCTGATTAAAAGTTTTGATTACTGCTCCAGTTTTGATTTTACGCGCCTTCAAAGAACCTCTGCGCAAAGTTTCCTAAAAAATGTCATTTTTGCCTCTTTGAGCTGTAATTTGACCCCCTTAAAATGCTTCAAAGTGCAAGTTAAAGCTCTATTAAGCAAAGCGAAAGCCATTTATCAACAACATCCAGAAACGCAGAGCTGTAATTTGACCCCCTTAACATGCTTCAAAACTCACCAAATTTTACACACATATCAGGACTGGCGAAAATTCACATCTAATTAAAAAAAACAAAAAACCTAAAAATCAAAATTGCGCTCTAGCGCCCCCTAGGAAAAAACCCAGACAAGACTGCTTGTAACTTCTGTTAGGAATGTCGTAGAGACATGAAACAAAAACCTCTATGTAGGTCTGACTTAGACCAGGGCTTGGGTCGCGGTGGCAGCAACTAAAGGCGGACCCGACCAAGCTGCTTGCAGCTTTAATTTAATCAGTGTCACAGAGAAGTAAATAATACACCGTGTTATTTATTTTTATGACTATAAAACATCTTGAAGTGAAGTGAAGTGAATTATATTTATATAACGCTTTTCTCTAGTGACTCAAAGCGCTTAAATTTTTTTTCCAAGGATATGAAAGTTTACTGCTGTAATCTCTTTAAGATTGATTTTAGTTGTTGTGTCCATAGCCTGTCATGACATTTGTCTTCAGGGCAATACTGTCCTCTGGTGGCTATATATGAAAGGTCAACAGCTCTATAAAAAGATTGTCAACTGTTTAACCTCTTGTCACATAGCGACCGTGCAGTCTTGTCCTTTGTCTTCGTCAGTAGTATATGGAGTTTTTAAGTCATGTTTTACGCACAAGTCCAACTAAATTTTATTCAGGTCAAATCCCATGTCGCAGCCAGCAGTGCAACTTTCAAAAATATTCTTATTTTGCTGATCGAATTTCAGTGTCTGAAAATAGGCCAAAGTGTAACTACGTCTCAGCGGGTCCAACAGGATCAAATGTCAAGCTTTAATCTGCTTCACTGAGCTGAGTGCAAGCCACTGTGGGCATGTTGTAAATAAAGTTGAACATTCTGAGTCTCTTTGTCAGTCTTGTGACAGTTCTCCAAGAAGCAGTTACACCTCTGTTTACAATTGAATCAGTGTTGCTAGTCTGCTTTGGAGGTGTGGCCTTTTCCTCTTGTTCCCCTCACCTTCTGGAGGCAGGTTATACTGTACAATATGTAAATCATTAAACAAGGTTGACACAGACACATTTAGAGGCCTTTACCACGACAGAGACTAAGGCCCAGTGAGCCAGCCACCCATCAGAACATAAATCATGACCCCAGACTCTCATATTTACTATTGGCACTAAAAATAGTCATCAAATAAGTAATGTTGCATTTAAAATGGCTAAAGTTAGCTCTTCGTAGATCTAACACACAAAAAGATATGCTTTCTTTATTAGAAAAATCTAATTTGATGATCAGCAACTATACTGAACAGAACTGAACTGAATAAAGAACATATATCATAATAGCATTTTTGTAATCACTTGACAGTGTGCATATATATATATATATATATATATATATATATATATACAGGACTGTCTCAGAAAATTACAATATTGTAATAAAGTCCTTTATTTTCTGTAATGCAACTAAAAACATGAAAATGTCATACATTCTGGATTTATTACACATCAACTGAAATATTGCAAGCCTTTTATTATTTTAATATTGCTGATTATGGCATACAGCTTAAGAAAACTAAAAAAAAATTAGACTATTTCCTCAGACCAAGTAAAAAAAAAAAAAGATTTATAACAGCAAAACTAAATCAAACATTTGAAATTGTCAATTAATACACTCAGTACTTGGTTGGGAATCCTTTTGCATGGATTACTGCATCATTACGGCGTGGCATGGAGGCAATCGGCCTGTGGCATTGCTGAGGTGTCAAGGATGCCCAGGATGCTTCAATACCGGCCTTTAGCTCATTTGCATTATTGGGCCTGGTGTCTTTCAGCTTCTTCTTCACAATAACCCACAAATTATCTCTGAGGTTCAGGTCAGGGGAGTTAGCAGGCCAATGGCGGATAGTAATGCCATGGTCAGTACACCAGTTACTGGTGGTTTTGGCACTGTGGACAGGTGCCAGATCATGCTGGAAAATGAAATCATCATCTCCATAGAGCTTTTCAACATATACAGCGTCATTAGCCGTATTCCCATGGTCAAGCCACTCCTGAACTCTAGACAACGGAAGTTCCTTCAGTCAGCAATGGTTTGGGGAGCCATGTCAGCTGCTGGTTTTGCTCCACTGTGTTTCATCAAGTCCAGAGTCAATGCAGCTGTGTACATGCTTCCATCTGTTAATAACGTTGCTTGGATGACAACATATGTTGCTCCAAAACCTGTATGGACCATTCAGCATTAATTGTGCCTTCCCAAATGTGTAAGTTACCCATGCCTTGGCCACTAATACACCCCCATACCATCACAGATGCTGGCTTTTGAACTTTGCGCCAATAACAATCCGGATGGTTATTTTCCTCTTTGTTCCGGGGGAAAACCATGACCACAGTTTCCAAATATAATTTGAAATGTGGACTCATCAGACCACAGAACACTTTTCCACTTTGCATCAGTCCATCTTAGATGAGCTCGGGCCCAGCGAAGCCAGCGGCGTACTGTGATGTTGTTGATAAACGGGTTTTGCTTTGCATAGTAGAGTTTTAACTTGCACTTATAGATGAAGCAAACAACTGTAGTTACTGACAGTGGTTTTATGAAGTTTTCCTGAGCCCATGTGGTGATATTCTTTACACATTGCTGTCTCTTTTTGATGCAGTACCGCCTGAGGGTTCAACGGTCATCGCTTACGTGCAGTGATTTCTCCAGATTCTCTGAACCTTTTGATGATTTTACGGACCGTAGATGGTAAAATCCCTAAATTCCTTGCGATAGCTCGTTGAGAAATGTTGTTCTAAAACTGCATACAAATTGGTGACTGTGAAGTTCTTCCTGCCCGTATTCTTCAGGACCACTCGGAATCACCACTCTGGCTTGACACTGTTTTATTTTATTTTTACTTTTCCACAAACAATAGTTCAGACCCCCCGAGATGCTTTGCAGCCTGCGCTCGTCAGCCTTTCTGTCCAGCTCTCCGGGTCTCGCCTGGTCTTTTCCGACCCCCTCTCACTGCCTCCGGCCCTCCTGATAAAGAGACAGGTGATTAGATGACTCGTTCCAGCTGAGAAATCTCCTCACCTGTCATCGCTTCACAGCCGGCTCCTGCACATGCCCCGCCCGCAGGGGACGCGTCGACCACGCCCCTCCACATGCCTCCACCGCCAGTTTAAGGCCGGGCACCCGTCCGGCCGCGACCACTACCCCCCACCCCAGTAGAGGGGCGAGAGAGGAAGTAGGCCACGGCCATCTGCGTACCCGGCCGGTGGACCACCCGGAAGTTGTAGGGTTGCAACGCGAGGTACCACCGGATGATCCGCGCGTTGGCATCCTTCATGCGGTGGAGCTTGTGGTCCGAGCAGAGGCTGAAGGGGCGCCCCAACAGGTAATACCGGAGGGCCCCGACCGCCCATCGGACCGCGAGGCACTCTCTCTCCACCGTACTGTATCTCGCCTCCCGGTCCGAGAGCTTCCGGCTGATGTATAGGATGGGGCGGTCGACGCCCCCCACCTGCTGCGACAACACCGCCCCCAGCCCCCGCTCCGACGCATCCACCTGCAGACAGAAAGGGATGGAGAAGTTAGGCATGCACAGTACCGGCTCCTCGCAGAGTGCAGATTTTACCTGTTCGAACACCTGCTGGCACTGCTCCATCCACTGGACCATTTCTGGCGCACCCTTTCGGGTGATGTCGGTCAATGGGCTGGTCAAGTCCACGAATTGGGGAATGAAGCGGCGGTAGTACCCGGCCATGCCCAAAAACCGCCTCACCTCCTTTTTCGTCTTGGGGGGCGGGCATGCTGCGATCGCCGCCGTTTTTTCAACCTGCGGTCGCACTTATCCCCCATAAGTTGTACCCTAGATACTGTACCTCCCTCTGACCAATTGAACATTTCCCGGGGTTGGCGGTGAGCCCCGCCTGCCTTAAGGACTCGAGCACCGCCCCCACCCGCTGCAGATGTTCTTCACAGCTGTTACCCTGGATGATGACGTCATCCAGGTATGCGGCTGCGTAGGGCGCGTGGGGTCGCAGGACCCGGTCCATGAGGCGCTGGAACGTCGCGGGCACACCGAACAAGCCAAACGGGAGTGTCACAAATTGGTATAAGCCTTCTGGAGTGGAGAAGGCCGTCTTTTCCCGGGACTCTGGCGATAAGGGAATCTGCCAATAGCCCTTGGTTTAATCCAGTGTGGGGAAAAAACGCGCAGTGCCTAGCCGATCCAGGAGCTCGTCGACCCAAGGCACTGGATACGCGTCGAAACGTGACACCTCATTCACTTTGCGGTAGTCCACACAGAAGCGTATAGACCCATCTTTCTTCCCTACTAGCACGATGGGACTACACCATGCACTGTGGGATTCTTCTATTACTCCCAACTCCAGCATGGTTTTTAATTCGTCCCGCACCATTTTACGCTTGTGCTCGGGAAGCTTATAGGGGCGAGACCGCACCGTAAACCCCGGGCTGGTCTCAATGCGATGGCAGATGAGGTTCGTGCGCCCGGGTCGCGCGGAGAACACATCTGAATAGTGCCGCTGTAATTCAGCAACCTCCGCTCTTTGTGCCAATGTGAGCTGGTCATCACAAGGAAGAGGAGGGGGAGAGGCGGAGCGCGGGATCTCCGGCCCCAGCTCCTCCTCCTCCTTCACTACCGTCACCATGGAGGCAGGCTCGGCCTCCCTCCATGCCTTCAGCAGGTTCACGTGGTAAATTTGCATGTCTCCGCCCCGGTCCGAGCGCCGGACCTCGTAATCTACCTCGCTAGTCTGCCGTGTGACCACAAAGGGCAGAAAAAAATAAATAAATAAATAAAAATAAAATAGAAGATTAAAATAAAATAAAAAAATCGGTCTTAGCCTGGGCCCTGGAGAGGAGGTGCAGACTGAGGCCAAGGGGAAAAAAAACAAACAAAAAAAAAAACAACTCATAGCCATAGTACACATCCCTCTTCCATGTGTGTAAGAGGGAAACATCAAACATCACAGAACACAGAGGACATTAAAGACATTAAAGCAGCAGATACAATCAGACACTTCTACATACAGCTATGAATAAAAAATAAAATAAACATATCCACTGTGGTGGCCTCTGCGTTGTTCCACGCCATCGTCCGCTGGGGTAGAGGAAGCATGGCCAGAGACAGGAGCAGACCCAACAAAGCAACCAAGACAGCAGACTCCTCTCTCGGCCAGTGTCCAGTCCGCATGGATGAGCGAGGATACGTCCAAGATGAACGAGGATGCCTGGCCAATAGAACCGGACCATGACCCGATTAAGTGTTTTTTCATACCCCATGTGGCCTACGAGGTGATTGCAATGCCCCGCCTGGAAAACCATTTCCCGGCGGGGTTTTGGCACCAACAATTGGGTGTATTCTTCGCCCGTTTGAGTGTCACGGGTCACTCGGTATAGCCTATCTCTAATAATGGAAAAGTGGGGAAATACCCGCGGTTTCCCCGGGCGCACCAGCTGACCGTCGATGTAATCCACCTGGTCCCGGGCCACGCTCAGAGTTTCATCACGGGACTGTTCGAGGGGAAAGTCCTCCGTGGGTCTCCACTGGGGGTCCAGGGGGGCCTCCCGCAAAGCCCCCGCCGGTTCCCGCTCGACAGCGCCGCATGAACTCGCGTTGCCACTGAGTACTGCGCGGACACTCCCCTGTCCTACAGCCCTTGAACGCATCCCCATACATTGTTCCAATAGCTGGCTAAACCCCAGCCAATTTGTCTCTAAAATCAACGGGTGCGTCAGTCGCGCGCTTACGGCGACTTTTACTGTATGATTTTGGCCCCGATACCAGATTTCGACAGGCACCACGGGATACGTGAGCACATCCCCATGTATACACATTACCTTCCCTTGTGTCGCGTGCATCAACGCCCCGGGTCGAACCAGGTTCTGGTGGATCATGCACTGTTTACAGCCCGAATCCCCTATAGCTCGGTGTGTACTCCTGTGAACCCTTACAGGGACGCAGTACATCTCCCCTGGATCGGGGAAGGGTGTTGGAGGCCCGGCAACCCGGATCACCTGGCCCACCTCCTTTGCGGAGCACTCCCGCCGCGTGTGACCGGGCTGTCCGCACCTCCAACTCACCTGCCCTGGTGTTCGCAGTGCTGTCTGCGAGGGAAGCCCGCCATCAGCAACGCCGGTATCCTGAAAACAAGAAGCAGAGGCACGATTATATTTCCCCCTCACCCCTTGTAATACTGCTGGCGTGTGTGTGCGTGGGTGTCTTTTTTTTTTTTTGGAGAGTGTCCGACGCTGGAACCTGCTCGTGGGTCGGCGCGTTCCATGCCGGTCGGGGATGGGGCTCCAGGGTTTTCGCGGCCTCCAGTACCATGGGTCTTCTCCGTGGGGCCGGTGTGGGTCTTGCAGGCGCCTCCTTCTGGACCGCCAGGTGGTCTTCTGCGAGGTTCACCGCTGTCATCAGATCGCTGGGCCTGTGGTATTTCACCCAGGCAGCGGTCCGGGCCGGTATCGCCGCGAGGAACTGCTCCAGCACCACCAGCTCGAACATCGGACGTTCCGCTGCCTGGGGCTGGAGCCATCTGGTCGCTGCATCCCGCAGTTGTTGCGCTAGGGTGAAGGGCCTGTCCTCGGGGCCCAGAGTCAAGGCTCGGAATCGGCGTCGGTGGTCCTCTGGGCTGCTTCCCATCCGATCCAAGATGGCTCGGCGCAAGTTTGTAAAGTCCATGCGGGTGGCCGCTGGGAGACTCAGCGCCGCCCGCTACGCCTCCCCCGCCAGGAACGGCAGCAGCCTGGTGCCCCACTCCACCTCCGGCCATCCGCACGCCGTGGCGGTGGCCTCGAAGACGTCGAGGTATGCGTGGGGGTCTTCGGTCTCTACCATGCGCTGCATGGTACCTCCTCTCGGGTTTGATGCCCCCTCTGCCCGGTCCATCAGTGCCTGTAGCACCAGCGTCTGCTGCTGTGATGCCGCCGCCACTTCTGCCAAGACTTGGCCAAGTGCCTCCAGAGGGCTCGTGGTGGACATATCAGGTTCGTTCTGTTGGGCGCCACTTGTGAAGTTTTTCCTGCCCGTATTGTTCAGGACCACTCGGAATCACCACTCTGGCTTGACACTGTTTTATTTTATTTTTACTTTTCCACAAACAATAGTTCAGACCCCCCGAGATGCTTTGCAGCCTGCGCTCGTCAGCCTTTCTGTCGGGCTCTCCGGGTCTTGCCTGGTCTTTTCCGACCCCCTCTCACTGCCTCCGGCCCTCCTGATAAAGAGACAGGTGATTAGATGACTCGTTCCAGCTGAGAAATCTCCTCACCTGTCATCGCTTCACAGCCGGCTCCTGCACATGCCCCGCCCGCAAGGGACGCGTCGACCACGCCCCTCCACAGTGACCCTCACCCCATCCTTGTTTGTGAATTACTTAGCATTTTATGGAAGCTGCTTTTATACCCAATCATGGCACCCACCTGTTCCCAATTAGCCTGCACATCTGTGTTGGCCCTGCGATGATGTGGCGACTTTTCCAGGGTGTACTCCGCCTTTTACCCGATTGTAGCTGAGATAGGCACCAACGCCCCCCGTGACCCCAAAGGGAATAAGAGTAGAAATGGATGGATGGATGGATATAATTGCACATATACATATGTATACACATATATAGTGTATATAGATATGTGTGTGTGTATATGTACAGTGGGGCAAAAAAGTATTTAGTCAGCCACCGATTGTGCAAGTTCTCCCACTTAAAATGACGACAGAGGTCTGTAATTTTCATCATAGGTACACTTCAACTGTGAGAGACAGAATATGAAAAACGATGAGTTGAGTTTATACCAAAATGGATACATGGATGATACAGCAGAGGATTGGGAGAATGTCATGTGGTCAGATGAAAGGAAAATAGAACTTTTTGGTATAAACTCAACTCGTGGTGTTTGGAGGAAGAAGAATACTGAGTTGCATCCCAAGAACACCAAACCTACTGTGAAGCATGGAGGTGGAAACATCATGCTTTGGGGCTGTTTTTCCGCTAAGGGGACAGGACGATTGATCCGTGTTAAGGAAAGAATGAATGGAGCCATGTATCGTGAGATTTTGAGCCAAAACCTCCTTCCATCAGTGAGAGCTTTGAATGGTTGACCAAATACTTATTTTCCACCATAATTTATTAATAAATTCTTTAAAATTCCTACAATGTGAATTCCTGGATTTTTTGTCTCATTCTGTCTCTCACAGTTGAAGTGTATCTATGATGAAAATTACAGACGTCTGTCATCATTTTAAGTGGGAGAACTTGCACAATCGGTGGCTGACTAAATACTTTTTTGCCCCACTGTATATATGTATAAATATATATATATATATATATAATATATATATGTATATATATGTATAATATATATATATATATATATATGTATATATGTATATATATATATATACATATGTACATATATATATAAAATGTGCAAATCAATAAAATTCAAATCAAATAACACAAATAATACACAACTAATACACATTAAAACCAATCACAATATAAGAATACAGTATATGGCAACACAATTGCAACTGCTATAAAAATATTTTTTAGGCTGTAAGCATTTCACAGGATCTTATCTATTTTAAACTATTTGGAAATTAAATATCACCTTAAGTATTTAATTATATTGGCTTGATATTTTGTATCAACAATCTACCTTTAAAGTATAATTACCTCCCATAAACATGCACAACACCTTGCATAACCTGCCTGTTTTCAAACATGCTTAACCAGTTCACATTTCTTCTCATACTCGTTCCTCATCAACTCCAAAAGTGACACTGACATCTAGTGGCAGTATTTGGGAATTTATCAACGACTTTCCCTACTGGGTGACACGGCCGGCTTGAAAATATACAGTATATTTGTGTTCTTTATTTTTGTCATCTCAATGTTCAATACATTCTTTGTATGTTTTACTAGTTTTCAGAATGATGAGACTAATTGGGCTTTATAGTCCACAGAGCACACATTGTGGCCTTTTTCAATTGTACTGATTTCAACATATGTTTTGTTTGACTATTTGACTCTCTGAACTTTGTTTGTTTTACAGTGTTGTGGAATATGCTATGAATAATTGGCAAATTTAACACGTTTTGAGCTACATTGGACATTGTTTGAAGAACCGTTTTTTTAAACAGAAATTAACTTAAATAATCAAATCATCCATCCATTTTCGGGACACACGGTAGAAAATGCTGAGCCTATCTCTGAATGTAGCTGAGCCTATCTCAGCTACATTCAGGCGGAAGGCAGGGTACACCCTGGACAAGTCGCCACCTCATCACAGGGCCAACACAGATAGACAGACAACATTCACACACCAGGGCCAATTTAGTGTTGCCAATCCACCTATCCCCAGGTGCATGTCTTTGGAGGTGGGAGGAAGCCGGAGTACCTCGAGGGAACCCAAGCAGTCATGGGGAGAACATGCAAACTCCACACAGAAAGAGGGATTGAACCCAGGACTACTCAGGACCTTTGTATTGTGAGGCACATACACTAACCCCTGTTACACCATGCTGCCCATAATCAAATCAATTTAATAAAAAAAATTCCAGTTAATGTAAAAACTTGGCTGCTTGTTGTAGTTTGTATTAGTTTATTTTTTGGTGAAATTATTTGTATCCTCCAATTATGCTTCTTTTTTTTTTTTTATTATTCTCGGGGGTCTGAATCATGTATATGAATAGGTAGCTGGGACATGCCTCTTTAAGCTGCGTGCCTATGGCCAGCCTAAGCTATAGTATAGAGGTAAGGATTAAGAGTATTTCATGGTTGTTGAAGGCACAGAAACTCAAACAAGAAAAAAATCCTGCACAGTTTTCTGCGCATACAGTGCATTTGGAAAGTATCCACAGTTCTCCAAACTGTCCACATTTTTTTATTTTACAGCCTTATTCCAAAATAGAATAAATCAACTTTTGGTCTCAAAATTATATGGACAATGGGAAAATGTTTAGTTTTTTTTGTATTTTGAAAATGTATTTAAATTTATGAACTAAAACATCACATGTACTTCAGTATTCACAGCCCTTGTTCAGTTGATGCACCTCTGACCGCAATTGTAGCCTCAAGTCTTTTTGAATATGACACCACAAGCTTGGCACACCTATCTTTGGACTTTGTAGCACTTCTCAAGCTCCATCAGGTTGGATTAGAAGTCTTGGTTTTCATCCAGGATGTCTCTGTACATTACTGCATTTATCTTAGTCTAGTCAGGGAGGTGACCAAAAAGCCGATGGTCACTCTGTCAGAGCTACAGAATTCCTCTGTGGATAGAGGAGAACCTTCCAGAAGGACACCCCTCTCTGCTACAATCCACCAATCAGGCCTGTATGCTACAATGGCCAGACGGCAGCCATTCCTTCATAAGAAGTTTCCCAAAATGCACCTAAAGACTCTCAGACCATTAGAAACAAAATTCTCTGGTGTTATGAGACAAAGAATGAACTCTTTGGTGAATTCGCTCCATTCTGTCCACTAAAGACGCTGAGATCATTATCCATGCGTTTGTTACGTCTCGCCTCGACTACTGTAACGTATTATTTTCGGGTCTCCCCATGTCTAGCATTAAAAGATTACAGTTGGTACAAAATGCGGCTGCTAGACTTTTGACAAGAACAAGAAAGTTTGATCACATTACGCCTGTACTGGCTCACCTGCACTGGCTTCCTGTGCACTTAAGATGTGACTTAGGTTTTACTCCTTACGTATAAAATACTACACGGTCTAGCTCCATCCTATCTTGCCGATTGTATTGTACCATATGTCCCGGCAAGAAATCTGCGTTCAAAGGACTCCGGCTTATTAGTGATTTCCAAAGCCTAAAAAAAGTATGTGGGCTATAGAGCATTTTCATTTCGGGCTCCAGTACTCTGGAATGCCCTCCCGGTAACAGTTCGAGATGCCACCTCAGTAGAAGCATTTAAGTCTCACCTTAAAACTCATTTGTATACTCTAGCCTTTAAATAGACTCCCTTTTTAGACCAGTTGATCTGCCGTTTCTTTTCTTTTTTCTCCTATGTCCCACTCTCCCTTGTGGAGGGGGTCCGGTCCTATCCGGTGGCCATGTACTGCTTGCCTGTGTATCGGCTGGGGACATCTCTGCGCTGCTGATCCGCCTCCGCTTGGGATGGTTTCCTGCTGGCTCCGCTGTGAACGGGACTCTCGCTGCTGTGTCGGATCCGCTTTGGACTGGCATCTCGCGACTGTGTGGATCCATTATGGATTGAACGTTCACAGTATCATGTTAGACCCGCTCGACATCCATTGCTTTCCTCCTCTCCAAGGTTCTCATAGTCATCATTATCACCGACGTCCCACTGGGTGTGAGTTTTCCTTGCTTGTGGGCCTACCGAGGATGTGGTAGTGGTTTGTGTTGTGGTTTGTGCAGCCCTTTGAGACACTAGTGATTTAGGGCTATATAAGTAAACATTTATTGATTGATTGATTGATTGAATGCCAGGAGTCATGTTTGGATGAAAACCAGGCACCTCTCATCAACAGGCCAATACTATCCTTACAGTGAATCATGGTGGTAGTGGGATCATACTGTGGGGATGTTTTCGGCAGTATAAACTGGGAGACTAGTTAGGATAGAGGGAAAGATGAATGCTGCTATGTACAGAGACAACCTGGATGAAAACCAATTCTTCCCATCCAACCTGATGGCGTGTGAGAGGTGTGTGAACGGCTTCCTGCTGTCATCGTGCGGGTTGCATGGACCATCAAGGAAGGAAATTTTGCTGTGGAGGTTTGACTCGCTTTATTTTTCAATAAAAGCTTTGCCTTTTGATCGGATTGCTTTTCAGCCGCTCCACTCCTGCTCGCTCCTTGCTCGCGTTCAGTCGGCCGCGTCTTCGTTGCTGTGTTCGGCTCGCTTTCAGTCGTTTTCGCTCGTCTGGCACTGCTGCATCTGCTGTGCCCACTCCAATTCCTTCTGCGTTGATCGCTCCTCCTTCTCCCCTTTTATACAGCGTCAGGAGAAATGTTAATTGTGTACCGGTGTGTGACCCACGCACCTGAATTAGATTGTGGCGGCGTCGCTCCCAGCAAGCCCCGCCTCCTGGCCGCCATCTTGAGCAGGGCCCAAGCGTGTCCTGCCCCGCCGTCGGCCGGTCGGCTCTGCCTCTCCACAAGGTGTTTCAAAGAGAAATAGGTGAAACTGCCCAAAAATATGTGTGCCATGCTTGTGGTATCATATTCAAAAAGACTTGAGGCCGTTGAACAAAGGCTGTGATTACAGTATTTATGAACATGTTTTTTTTGTCCGTTTGTTTGTTTTTTTATGTTTTATAACACAAAAAAAATCACATTGTCATTATGTTGTATTGTGTGGGAACGTATGAGGGGAAAATGCATGCATTCCGATTTATAAAAAGGCTGTAACATAAGAAAATACGGTCCTCTCCAAGGTTTCTCATAGTCATTGTCACCGACGTCCCACTGGGGTGAGTTTTTCCCTGCCCTTATGTGGGCTCTGTACCGCGGATGTCGTTGTGGCTTGTGCAGCCCTTATAGACACTATATAAATGAACATTGATTGATTGATTGATTCCCTTTTGGGGTCGCGGGGGCGCTGGCGCCTATAAGGTGAAGGTGAAGGTGAAGGTGATGTGGGCTCTACCGAGGATGTCATTGTGGTTTTTGTTGTGGTTTGTGAAGCCCTTTGAGACACTGGTGATTTAGGGCTATTGATTGATTGCTTGACAGACTAAAAAATAACATTTAAAACATAAGTAAAACACGCATTGAAATTGCGAATACAAATTACCCTAAGAACAATTTGTTAGATGAAAAGCAGTTAAAAGTTAAAAACAGTCAAAAAAGGTTACAAGTTAAAAACAATAATGATACAGCCGGAAGCTGTTAACGTTGACTTAGCCGTATTCAAAATAAAAGCGCTCTAATTTTGGAAAAATGAGGCCCATCCAGTAGTGCTGGCGCGATGGGAGGAGTCTGTGCTCAACGTCATGGGACTCCACCAAATGTTAGCCTGTGCGCGTGTCCGCGACGCCACGCCTCTCCTGTGCACGTGCGCGCGCGCTCATTGCATAGCAAACCCCATACTTGGCATTCCGCCTTTTTTTTTTTTTTTTCCTCAGTCAAATACATTGTAGTAGTCTGTCGTGGCGGCCATCGGGGTGGGCAAAAGTCGAAGTTTACAGGCGAGTCTGGGTCAGCGGCGGCGGCGGCGGAGCAGCAGAACCTTCAACAAGGTGAGCGTTCTCCCGACAAACTTTCTTTGTTGTGCGCTGCTGTGCAACTTTCACGCCGCCTCCCGCTGCCGCGCGCCTGAAGTTTTCGGATATTTGGCGTGTTTGTCATTTTTCTCACCGCCGCTGCTGATTCAGAGTGTGGTGTTTGCTGTGGGTTGTTGTTCCGCGTTTCCCCACCGCCTCCAGCTCCGTGTTGCTGGGGACTTTTGCTCCAAAGTGTCTCAACAACTTTACTTGAGTTGCTGGCTAGGTATTATTAGCACATAAGCTAGCTGACTAGCATGTCTGCGCAAGCTTCTCCAGGACGTGTTTTTTTTAACACATTTCTAGACACTTCTCAAGTTTTGTGGCGTTGCAGTGATTTGTCTTCTTTTGTTGTCGGGTTATTCTGAACCCCCGCCCTCCTTTTTGCTAAAGCAAACTTACGAATGGTGTGCTTTTATTTGTATGCTAGGTCTAAGCTCCGCTAATAAAGTTTTACGCCCAAGTGAAAGTGACTCGACATAAACATCAACGCAACCTTTATTTCCGCTTTTATTCAGATTGTTAACCTATTTCTTGTACCCTTAGTGTTGTGTTCATAATCGGCCAGTAGGAGCTCGTTAAAGGCCTACTGAATTTAGATTTTCTTATTTAAACGGGGATAGCAGGTCACTTCTATGTGTCATACTTGAACATTTCGCGATATTGCCATATTTTTGCTGAAAGGATTTAGTAGAGAACATCGACGATAAAGTTCGCAACTTTCGGTGCTAAGAGAAAAGCCCTGCCTCTACCGGAAGTCGCAGACCATGACGTCACATGTTGACGGCTCTGTCACGCCAAATTTCTTCCCCCCTACAAAAACCTTCCCCCCATTTACTTCCGGGGTCATGATTAATACAGATGTTTTGTTAACGCTATATTATAAAAATATAACGCTATATTATAAAAATACAGACGTTTTGTTAACGCTATATTATAAAAAAAATTAAAAAACAATTTACAAACACAAGCTATGGGATGACGCATTTACTTCCGGGGTCACGTTTCCTCTTATGTCATCCCATAGCTTGTGTTTGTAAATAGTTTTTTAATTTTTTTTATAATATAGCGTTAACAAAACGTCTGTATTTTTATAATATAGCGTTATATTTTTATAATATAGCGTTAAGAAAACGTCTGTATTAATCATGACCACAGAAGTAAATGGGGGGTGGAGGTTTTTGTAGGGAGAAGAAATTTAGCGTGACAGCTCCTCACATATTCACATTGTTTTTAATGGCAGCCTCCAACAAAAAGTGCTATTCGGACCGAGAAAACGACAATTCCCCCATGAATTTGAGCGAGAATGAAATATCCGTGTTTGAGGATATTGATAGCGACGGACTAGAAAGAAGAAAAAATTACCAAAAAAAACCGCGATTGCATTAGGACAGATTCTGATGTTTTTAGACACATTTATTAGTTTAATTCTGGGAAATCCGTTATCTGTCTATTGTGTTGCTAGTGTTTTAGTCAGTTTAATATTACCTGATAGTCGGAAGGGTGTATCCTCGGGTGTCTTGACGCGCAGTGTCTCAGGGGAGTCGACGGCAGCTATGGACGGCACAAGCTCAGCTTTTCTTCGGTAAGAACTGACTTTTTAACCACAATTTTCTCACCGAAACCTGCTGGTTGACATGTGGTCAAAATCCATGTTCTCTTGATCGCGCTCTGATCCATAGGAAAGTTTCACCTCCAGGAATTTTAAACAAGGAATCACCGTGTGTTTGTGTGGCTAAAGGCTAAAGCTTCCCAACTCCATCTTTCTACTGTGACTCCTCCAATATTAATTGAACAAATTGCAAAAGATTCCGCAACACAGATGTTCAAAAATTTTTATAATCATGCCGTTAAAGCAGACGACATTTAGCTGTGTGTTTGCGCAGTGCTCATACTTCCTAAAAACCTGTGACGTCTTGCGTACACGTCATCATTACACGACGTTTTGAAGACGAAACTCCTGGGAAATTTAAAATTGTAATTTGGTAAACTAAAAAGGCCGTATTGGCATGTGTTGCAATGTTAATATTTCATCATTGATTTATAAACTATCAGACTGCGTGGTGGGTAGTTGTGGGTTTCAGTAGGCCTTTAACCTATTTCTTGTACCCTTAGTGTTGTGTTGTTCAGAATTGGCCAGTAGGTGCTCGTTAAAGCATGACTCGTCCACAATGTCTCCCCTTTCGAGCCGAAGTGGTGTCTTGTCAATGTTTGCTGAGCTCATTGCTTTATTTAGGTCTGTGGTAGACTGGCCCCCCACTGCACCAAAACACCTGACTGACCCTTTGACGGCAGAGCAGTGGTTCTCAACCTTTTTTTCAGTGACGTACCCCCTGTGAACATTCGTTCCATTCAAATAACCCCTAATCAGAGCAAAGCATTTTTGGTTGGAAAAAAGAGATAAAGAAGTAAAATACAGCACTGTGTCATCAGTTTCTGATTCATTAAAGGCCTACTGAAATGAGATTTTCTTGTTTAAACGGGGATAGCAGGTCCATTCTATGTGTCATACTTGATCATTTCGCAATATTGCCATATTTTTGCTGAAAGGATTTAGTAGAGAACATCCACGATAAAGTTCGCAACTTTTGGTCGCTAATAGAAAAGCCCTGCCTTTACCGGAAATATGTGCGCGTGATGTCACGAGTTGCAGGGCTCCACACATATTCACATTGTTTTTGATGGGAGCTACCAGCAGTAAGAGCAATTCGTACCGAGAAAGCAACGATTTCCCCATTAATTTGAGCGATGATGAAAGATTCGTGAATTAAGATATTGAAAGTGAAGGAATAGAAGAAAAAAAAGCGACGGCAAAGTGAGCGTTTCAGATGTAATTAGACACATTTACTAGGATAATTCTGGAAGATCCCTTATCTGCTTATTGTGATGACGAATAATCCAATGATTTCTCCGGTAAGATATATATCACAATTTCTCCATCCAAAAACATGCTGGTTGACGTAGAGAAAACATGTTCGCTTGACCGCTCCGCTTCACAACAAACAAAGAAACATTGTCTGTGTCTCGGTGCTAAAGGCAGCTGCAATCCACCGCTTTCCACCAGCAGCATTGTTTTTTATAGTCTCCATTATTAAATGAACAAATTGCAAAAGATTCAGCAACACAAATGTCCAAAATACTGTGTAATTGTGCGATTAAAGCAGACAACTTTTAGCTGTAACTGGTGCTGAGCTAATATTTCCTGACAGTCAGTGACGTCAAGCGTACTCGTCATCATTACGCAACGTTTTGAAGAAAAAACTTGCGGGGAATATAAAATCGCAATTTAGTAAACTAAAAAGGCCGTATTGGCATGTGTTGTAATGTTAATATTTCATCATTGATACATAAACTATCAGACTGCATGGTCGGTAGTAGTGGGTTTCAGTAGGCCTTTAAAGGCTTACTGAAATGAAAGTTTCTTATTCAAACGGGGATAGCAGGTCCATTCTATGTGTCATACTTGATCATTTCGCGATATTGACATATTTTTGCTGAAAGGATTTAGTAGAGAACATCGACAATATAGTTCGTAACTTTTGGTCGCTAATAAAAAAGCCTCGCCTGTACCGGAAGTAGCAGACGATGTGCGCGTGACGTCACTGGTTGTAGAGCTCCTCATATTGTTTACAATCATGGCCACGAGCAGCTAGAGTGATTTGGACTTATAAAGCGACAATTTTCCCATTAATTTGAGCGAGGATAAAAGATTCGTGGATGAGGATAGTGAGAGTGAAGGACTAGAGAAAAAAAAGGCGAGGCCAGTGGGAGCATAACGTTAGCTAATTTTGGCGTGCGTGTGCGCGTGTGTGTGCGCGTGTGTTAGGGGCAGCAAAGCCCTGTCTGTCTGTTATTTTACATGAACTAACATGGAGTTCATGGTGTTCAGGGATGAATAGTCTGTCCGATTGCTATTGTACTATTTTTTCAGCTAAAGTTACATTAATCATTAGTAATGTAGCAGCCTAGTTTTGAATGACAGGGTCCCTGCTATCACATGTTGACAAAAATATAACATTCACATAATAAAAGTCAACTACAGGCTTCCCAAATGCTGTAATAAAAAAGCATGATGAATTGACTTGAAACTGTTTAATGTTACACTTTTTATATGTAAAAGAAAGGTTTTGTAATTTTATTTAATCAAAGCAACAACTCGAGGCAGTTTAATGTGGATTAACGAGGGCAGAATGATTATAGTGTTCCAAAGTTAAAAGGATATAGCCATTGTTTACAAATTTGGTAAATAAATAACCAAAAAATTTATATTTTGTTGTTTTCTTACTGTACCGAAAATGAACCGAACCGTGACCTCTAAACCGAGGTACGTACTGAGCCGAAATTTTTGTGTACCGTTACACTCTTGTGGGTTTCACAATGTAAAGTGCTTTTAGTCACTCAAAGCGCTCTATACAAACCTCGTTTCCATATAAGTTGGGAAATTGTGTTAGATGTAAATATAAACAGAATACAATAATTTGCAAATCCTTTTCAACCCATATTGAGTTGAATGCACTACAAAGACAACATATTTGATGTTCAAACTCATAAACTTTTTTTTTTTTTGCAAATAATAATTAACATAGAATTCCATGGCTGCAACATGTGCCAAGGTAGTTGGGAAAAGGCATGTTCACCACTGTGTAACATCACCTTTTCTTTTAAAAACACTCAATAAACGTTTGGGAACCGAGGAAACCAATTGTTGAAGCTTTGAAAGTGGAATTCTTTCCCATTCTTGTTTTATGTAGAGCTTCAGTCGTTCAACAGTCCGGGGTCTCCACTGTCGTATTTTACGCTTCATAATGCGCCACACATTTTTGCTGGGAGACAGGTCTGGGCTGCAGGCGGGCCAGGAAAGTACCCGCATTCTTTTACTACGAAACCACGCTGTTGTAACACGTGGCTTGGCATTGTCTTGCTGAAATGAGCAGGGGCGTCCATGATAACGTTGCTTGGATGACAACATATGTTACGCCAAAACCTGTATGGACCATTCAGCATTAATGGTGCCTTCACAGATGTGTAAGTTACCCATGCCTTGGGCACTAATACACCCCCATACCATCACAGATGCTGGCTTTTGAACTTTGCGCCTATAACAATCCTGATGGTCATTTTCCTCTTTATTCCGGAGGACACCACGTCCACAGTTTCCAAATATGATTTGAAATGTGGACTCGTCAGACCACAGAACACCTTTCCACTTTGCATCAGTCCATCTTAGATGAGCTCGGGCCCAGCGAAGCCAGCGGCGTTTCTTGGTGTTGTTGATAAATGTATTTACTGACAGTGGTTTTCTCAAGTGTCCCTGAGCCCATGTGGTGATATCCTTTACACGCATATGTCGGTTTTTGATGCAGTATCACATGAGGGATCAAAGGTCCGTAATATCATCGCTTACATGCAGTGATTTCTCCAGATTCTCTGAACCTTTTGAGGATTTTATCGACTGTAGATGGTAAAATCCCTAAATTCCTTGCAATAGCTCGTTGAGAGATCTTGTTTTAAAGCTGTTTTACAATTTGCTTACAAAGTGGTGACCCTCGCCCCATCCTTGTTTGTGAATTACTTAGCATTTCATGGAAGCTGCTTTTATACACAATCATGGCACCCAACTCTCTCCAATTAGCCTGCGCACCTGTGGGATGTTCCAAATAAGTGTTTGATTAGCATTCCTCAACTTTATCAGCATTTATTGCCACCTTTCCCAACTTCTTTGTCACGTGTTGCTTGCATCAAATTCTAAAGTTTATGATTATTTGCAAACAAAAAAATGTTTATCATTTTGAACATCAAATACGTTGTCTTTGTAGCATATTCAACTGAATATGGGTTGAAAATATTTTGCAAATCATTGTATTCGGTTTATATTTACATCTAACACAATTTCCCAACTCATATGGAAACAGGGTTTGTAAATATAATAAACTAATTTACAATATTGGGGCAGCATTGCTTACTTGGTAGAGGGGCTGTGTCAGCAACTTGAGGGCTCCAGGTTCTATTCCCACCTCTTCCATTCTCGTTACTGCAGGTTTGTCCTTGGGCAAAACACTTTTCCCACGTGCCCCCAGTGCCAACCACACTGGTTTAAATGTAGCTTATCAATGTAGATAATGGGTTTCACTATGTAAAGCGCTTGAGTCTCTTGAAAAAAAGAGTGATATAAATATAATTCACTTCAATACAAAAAACATTAACGTTCAGTTTTTCCACTTAGTTTTTAATTCAGTTTTTTACATTTTACTTGTGTAGATATCTTTATTTATAATTGAATCACTTGTTTATTTTTCAACAACTTTTTAGTTATTCTTATATCTTTTTTTTCCCAAGTAGTTCAAGAAAGACCACTACAAATGAGCAATATTTTGCACTGTTATACAATTTAATAAATCAGAAACGGATGACATAGTGCTGTATTTTACTTCTTTTTCTCTTTCTTTCAACCTAAATTGCTTTGCTCTGATGATTAGGGGGTACTTGAATTATGAAAATGTTCATAGGGTGTACGTCACTGAAAAAATGTTGAGAACCACTGCTCTAGAGTTGCAACCACTGTTTGTAGATTAATGTAACATCCATGATGTCGTTACAACACAATCAGATGAGATGTATTGTGGGTATATGGATTGTTCTTGCTAGCTTTAGTCTCGTCTCTGTTTCAGCATTTTTGAGTTCAGGGTTTAAGTGTGTTGGGGATAAATGAGTGTTGGGGATAAATGAGCGCTACCGGACACATTATTTTGCCAAATAAAAGTCTCTTCTCCTCACAACGACAACATGTCACTTAAATTTATGTCAATTTTCCTTGATATTATTTGGTGTTGAAAAGCAAATTATGTGACTGTCTGCAGATACGTGAACCACAAAATCATATGCCTTACTTTTTTAATTGAGTTTAGTGATTATTGATAAGGAACACTAGCATTGTGTCAAATAAAAATAGCAACTATGGTGACATCAAAAATTCTAGTAGGCATGCTCTTTTTTCACTCATTCTCTCTTCATCTGTTTCACTTTCACAAGCTCCGGATTTTGGATGCACGTTGCGCGGTACATGATTTTTTTTTTTTTTTCAAATAATATATTTTCATAATCGTAAGAAGTCATAATTAAAATGTAATCAATTGGCAGTGTGAATGTGAGTGTGAATGTTGTCTGTCTATCTGTGTTAGCCTTGCGATGAGGTGGCGACTTGTCCAGGGTGTACGCCGCCTACCGCCAGAATGCAGCTGAGATAGGCTCCAGCAACTCCAAAAGGGACAAGCAGTAGAAAATGGATGGATCGATGGATGGATGTTCAATTCTACTTTGCATTAGAAATGGCAACAGCAGAGGATGCATGTACGAGCCAGTCTGCCCCACAAGAGGATAGATAAAAAGGGGCTTATTGACTACAGTGTCGTACTACAATGGTGGAGTCGGGCAACGCTTTCCCACCTCATCCGGTTGTAGGCAATACGTTTCTTAATTTTCTTTATCCTTTTGTGGGGTACACTGGCTTGTACATGCACATGCATGCTAAAATCATCCGCTGTTTCCATTTCTAATAAAAGCATCATATAGTTCTAACTTATATCTGTCAGTAGCTACGTGAGCATGGGCAACATTTATTTAATTTGATCATAATTCGGATTACAATTTTACAGTGTACATGGACCCTGAAAAATGTCCTTGTTAATGCATCACACCTTAAAGGGGTACTGCACTATTTTTGGGAATTTTGCAATCATTATGAGAGACAAAACCACACCCCCTTTAAAAAAAAAAAAAGATGATAAAAAAAAAAAAAGCTCAAAATGCTGCTAAAGGAACTCCTCAGGGATGATGATCAAAAACCGGTTTTCCAGATGCTTTGATAGGAAAATAACCGATTCTTTGGATTCAAATCCCTTTTTCAGAACCGGTTCCCGTTATCGAAGTCACTGTATTTTCGCGACCGTAGGGCGCACCATATCAGTTACAGGTAATATTTCTGTATTTAACGCATAAATAAGGCGCAGCGTATTTTTGGGCGCAGGCATAGTTAAACGTACGCTAGAATGCATGGACACTGTTTTAAAAAGGCAGCAAGAGCAAAGCTGAGTTCGGTTGCACTTTATTGAAGTATTTATCAATGTAGTCACATTATTTTTTTGATTAATCATCATCCACAAATCCGTCTAAGTCCTCATCTTCTGTGTCCGAAAATGAACAGCTTGGCAAGTTCTCCATCAAACACGCCAGATTCCCTCTCCTCATTTTCAAAGTCAGTCTGATTGCCGTGGGGCTCCTCTGAAAAATTGCCGGCTTTTGTGAAAGCTCGAACAACTGTGCAAGCAGACACGTTAGCTCAAGTATTCTCAATTCATTCACAAATTGTGGTGTAACTCGCCCGACACTGCCGGCCAGTTTTCGTGAAGCTGTGTTTGTCTGTCATCCATAGCTCCAATGACACTCACAACTTCACTTTGAACGTCCTGTTTACACCCATGTCCAGCGGTTGGAGTTCCTTTGTCATGCCTTAATGACGACTCCAGGTGGAAACTTTTCTTTCGGCAGCGTCTTCCCCTTGAAACTCACCATAGGTGGCCGTTTCTGTCCACTACCATAGCAAGGCAGCACAACAGTAAAAGCCGACTTCTCTTGCCCCCTTGTGTGTATCGATTCGCTACCGTGCTGGTCCCTATCTTCTCAACAGTGTTGTCCTCAGTCACGTCCGCTTTTTCTCAATATTAACAGCGTGTCGGCCCAGTCATATAACATCTATGGCTTTTGGAACTCAGTGCACAGACAAGGTGCACACACGACAACCTATCTGGATTCGATAAAGAATCGGTTCGATAAAAGGATTCGATAATGGCATCGACATCGATAATTTCTTAAGGAACATCATTCCTACTCACTGGTGTAGCCTTCAAAGGCCTCTAAAACAACTTCAAAACCATCCAGCTGCGTTGTATGTACACAGTGCAAGTCTATATACAGTATAATGTAGTAACAGACACGTTCATAACACCATGTAATATGTTGATTATTTATCGTATTTTGATCATTTTAATAATTTCCTGGACTGCTTTATTGTACGCATTGATTTCTGTTTCCATTGCACTGCACGTCCGACTTCTGAAAGCAAATGTTCGCTCCTTCTTCCAGAATCAAACAAAAATGCTTTTTCTAATCATGGCAGACAAATGATTTTTGGGCAAATGAGGATTTATAACCTTATACTTTTGAAGCTAACTATATTGCTACTTATAGAAGCAAGTACTAAGGAAGAATGAGACGTTGGAGCAGTCGGAAGCCAGGAGAAGGGGAAAAAGGTGATTTTGATGCTATAAATATGGAACTTGAAGACAAGCTTTTTTGACAAATGGATTGCTTATCCAAAATCCCCGGCCAGCTCGACCAGACGAACAACTGTCCATCGAGTGAGTCACTTAAATATCGATCATGATACATGCGGTATGCCATGCGTGTGAGTACAACTACAATACAGACGCTGTATGGCTAGCTCAGCTGTGTACAAACAAAACATGCAATATGTGCTAAAACTTTACAGATGCTGTAATATGATTGTTCATGTTTTTCAATGAGTACACATTGGTGTATCACAGTGATGTGCATTACAAACTGAAACGCGTTTCGTGTTGACGTAGAAGCTAACTTATCTCTTGCTGTAGTTATTCAGATGATAATTTCATTTTCCAGCATGATCTGGCACCTGCCCACAGTGCCAAAACCACCAGTAACTGGTGTACTGACCAAGGCATTACTGTTTTCCATTGGCCTGCCAACTCCCCAGACCTGAACCTCATGGAGAATTTGTGGGTTATTGTGAAGAAGAAGTTGAAAGACACCAGGCCCAATAATGCAAATAAGCTAAAGGCCGCTCTTGAAGCATCTTGGGCATCCATAACACCTCAGCAATGCCACAGGCTGATTGCCTCCATGCCACACCGTATTGATGCAGTAATCCGTGCAAAAGGATTCCCAACCAAGTACTGAGTGCAGTAATTGACATTTTCAAATGTTTGATTTTGTTTTGCTGTTATAAATCTTTTTTTTTTTACTTGGTCTGAGGAAATAGTCTAATTTTTTGAGATAGGCTTTTTGCGTTTTCTTAAACTGTATGCCATAATCATCCATCCATCCATCCATTTTCTACCGCTTATTCCCTTTTTTTTGGGGTCGCGGGGGGCGCTGGCGCCTATCTCAGCTACAATCGGGCGGAAGGCGGTGTACACCCTGGACAAGTCGCCACCTCATCGCAGGGCCAACACAGATAGACAGACAACATTCACACTCACATTCACACACTAGGGCCAATTTAGTCAGCAATATTAAAATAATAAAAGGCTTGCAATATTTCAGTTGATGTGTAATGAATCCAGAATGTATGACCTTTTTATGATTTTAGTTGCATTACAGAAAATAAAGGACTTTATCACAATATTCAAATTTTCTGAGACAATCCTGTATTAGTGCAGTATGAACAAGAATGTTTTAATGTAGACACATATAATCATCATACTGCTGTGATTATTTATATCCAGTGTTCATTCAAGGCTAAGGCAAAATACAGAGAAATATATCGTATATCGTGATATGGCTTAGAAAATATTGTGGTATTAAAAAAAGGCTATATCGCCCAGCCCTATATTGACCTTAGAAATATTGCCAATTAACAATATTATTGCAATTATTATTTTGAGACCAAATTAACATCTGACAATCCGACAATACATAATAATAATGTAAGTATACCATTTCAAATGCAATAAACTTGTAACAACAGTATCATTACTGGTTTTTGTACATGAAGTACCAACACTGCTGCGAAAAGTGACCGCTCTGCCTCTTCCAGCCGCAACAACGCATTTATATGGTGATAACCAATGCTGCAAATGTTACTAAGTTTTCATTTTAATTAATTGACTTATCAAATATTGGCCCATGTCTAGTCAATGCAACCATAGAAAACGACCAATATAAACAAAATTATAATATCACATTGAACACAATAACCTCTTAAAATTAACGTGCAGAAATAAGGAATATGTAAGAAATGTGTAATAGTTTAACAAAAATAGTGAAACGTGTCAAAATAAATGGGGACCCTAAGAATAACTATTTTCTGCAGGTTCAGGAAAGTACGTCTGTGCTTTAAAGGTTTAGCGCGGCTAAGGTGGTGTAGTGTAGTATCATTTTGGCCATAGTCGTGCATTCGCTGTCTCTGATTGCCTCTCAATGAATATTTCTGTAGATGACAAGACAACAACATCCAGATGTACAATTGTCTACTAAATTAAATTTTAATTTAGTGAAGTAAGAATGGAATGGCCATAACTGTTTAGACAACACCATAAAAACATGTAATTCATGAATTAAAAATTAATCACTGCATTAGCTATTAGTCGACAAAAGTTGTGACGTCATCACTCATGTTTTTGCGGGTGAAAGAGGGTCTTTGCTGCAACTCTCATGTAAACATGTAAGGGGTGTGAACATTTCCTCTTATTCTCGTTGAAACATGAATACCTTGCTCATTTTGCAAAGCAGACTTTTTTTTTTTTATGGCAGTACATCTGTGATACGCGAGCATTGAATGTGGCGGCATGATGTCGCACATCTGGATGTAGGATGCGGTCTCAGCCTCGGGGAGAGGGTTAGCCTGGCGTGTGCCTAGCTAGCGAGCTAGCAAGTGTGAGACAAAGTTGTGTTAAAAATAGATGTAACTATCATTGTAGCCAAAGTCAGCCAGTTAATCTGTCTACATCAATTCAAAAACTTTTTAAAGCAGGGTCAATTATCAATGCCGTATAAAAGGCCCAATAACAAACGCGAACACACACACACACACACACACACACACACACACACACACACACACACACACACACAGACAAAGACAGACAGGCACCAATGCGGAGATATCATAAGATTAAACATACAATCTATTAAATAGCAAATATTTTAAGAATTATTCAAAGATGGAGCTGGATGAAGTTGCTGGGGAGAGAGAAGTCTGGGCTTCTGTGCTTGGGTTGCTGCTCCCGCGACCAGACTTCGGCTAAGCGGAAGAAAATAGATGGGTGGATGGAATTCCACACATTGAGTCTATTAGAATGCTAAAACTAGAGACCAAGTAGAATCAATATTCAATATACCAGTGTGCAGCTTTTTAAACATATCAAGAAAAGCTTTTCTTTTAGAAGAAATTAGATTTTGTGTTTTCTTGTTTTTCTTTGCTGCCATTTCAAGTTTTTTTTAAACACATAACTGCTCCAGCACCCCCGAGATCCCGAGAGGGACACGCGGTAGAAAATGGATGGATGGATAAAACAGGTTGTTTTCTTTTAGTGCTTCGCCTTTCCTTTTTTAATATTTTTTTTAATGGAAACATTTGAAAAAACATGTTATTTTTGTAACAGCAGAATTAGCAGCACGGATAAAGTATAAATATTTATTTAGGGACCAAATGTCCCTGTGGGACAGAGGACCCCATTGAATTTCTAGCGTTTTATTCTTTCTTTACTGTTATTCCGCAGCTTTGAGCTGTAATTTGACTCCCTTAACATGCTTCAAAACTCACCAAATTTGACACACACATCAGCGCTGGCAAATATTGCTATTTTATCAAAAAACCTAGCCCCCAAAACTAAAAATTGCACTCTAGCGCCCCCTAGAAAGAAAAAACACAACACTGCCTTTAACTTCCAGTAGGAATGTCGTAGCGACCAGAAACAAAAACCTCTATGTAGGTCTCACTTAGACCTAGATTTAATACAATGACATCCTTCAGCAAAAATCAACAGGAAGTTTGCAATTCCCCCTTCAAAACAAAAGTTTTGTAAAAACACTCACCTTTTCCTCCTTGAGCTGTAATTTGACCCCCTTAACATGCTTCAAAACTCACCAAACAGGACACACACATCAGGACTGGCGAAAATTGCGATCTAATCAAAAAAACCTAACCCCAAAACTCAAAATTGCGCTCTACTGCCCCCTAGGAATAAAACACAGGCAAAACTGCTCCTAGGAAGAAAACACAGACAAAACTGCCTGTAACTTCCAGTAGGAATGTCATAGAGACATGAAACAAAAAACCTCTATGTAGGTATCACTTAGACCTACATTTCATATATTGACAACTCCGAGCAAAAATCAACAGGAAGTTTGCAATTCCCCCTTCAAAACAACAGTTTTGTAAAAACACTCACCTTTGCCTCTTTGAGCTGTAATTTGACCCCCTTAACATGCTTCAAAACTCACCAAACAAGACACACACATCAGGACAGGCGAAAATTGCGATCTAATCAAAAAAACCTAACCCCAAAACTCAAAATTGCGCTCTACTGCCCCCTACGAATAAAACACAGGCAAAACTGCTCCTAGGAACAAAACACAGACAAAACTGCCTGTAACTTCCAGTAGGAATGTCGTAGAGACACGAAACAAAAAACCTCTATGTAGGTATCACTTAGACCTACATTTCATATATGAGAACTCCCAGCAAAAATCAACAGGAAATTTGCAATTCCCCCTTCAAAACAAAAGTTTTGTAAAAGGCTGTCACCTTTTTTCAAACATTATCTCCTCTGAGCGGGTTTGTCGTGTCTGCTTCAAACTAACACAGGAGAGAGATTGAACCCTTCTGATTAAAAGTTGATGAAAGAGTTTGAATTACTGCTACGGTTTTGATTTTATCAGCCTTCAAAGAACCGCTGCGCTGAAAACCATTTCAAAGATGGCGGACGTGCGCAGACACAGTGAGGGTGAGGTTGTTTTTTTTCTTTCTTTTTTTCCGTACCGTCTGCTGCTGGTGCACATGCACCAACATTCGTGAGGGAGGGGCTGTGATCGTCTATGCCAAGATGGCTGCCAGGTGCAGTAGCTAAGCCGGTATGTTTTAAAGTTGTTGTTTGCCTGCATATCGTAAAAACAACCGTCCAACATTTTACAAATAACTGTAAACTTATAGGTGCCGACCATCAAGGCCGAGTTGCGAGGAGAGAGTGTGTCGATGTTAAGATATTACGCTGAGTTGGTAAGTCTATCTGTTTGCTAATAGTAGCTACTAGCCGTACCCATGTATTTTCAATGGGTGGTTAGCATCGGGTTTTAATCCTGCTTCCTCCTATGTTTCTGCTCCGATTGAATTTCTTTGTATGTCGAGTCTTTATTTTAGGTACTTACATATGGTGCCTGACTGTTGTGGCGTTTTAAGGCCATCTGCACTTTTTATGCGCCGAGTTGGTAGGTCTATCTGTTAGCTAATAGTAGGCACTAGCCGTACCAATGTATTTTCATTCTAACTTATATCTGTCAGTAGACACGTTATGGAAGATAAAAACTACGGCATTTATAATACTAAGTAGTTCTAACTTATATCTGTCAGTAGACACGTTATGGAATGTGAAAACTACAACATTATACTAATTAGTGTGTACTTCTAACTTACATCCGTCAGTAGACACGTTATGGAAGGTAAAAACTACAACATTTATGATACAAAGTAGTGTATAGTTCTAACTTATATCTGTCAGTAGACACGTTAGGGAAGGTAAAAATTACAATATAATACAAAGTAGTGTGTTCTAATTTACAAACCCCGTTTCCATATGAGTTGGGAAATTGTGTTAGATGTAAATGTAAACGGATACAATGATTTGCAAATCCTTTTCAATCCATATTCAATTTAATGCACTACAAAGACAAGATATTTGATGTTCAAACTCATACAATTTTTTTTTTGCAAATAATAATTAACTTAGAATTTCATGGCTGCAACACGTGCCAAAGTAGTTGGGAAAGGGCATGTTCACCACTGTGTTACATCACCTTTTCTTTTAACAACACTCAATAAACTTTTGGGAATTGAGGAAACTAATTGTTGAAGCTTTGAAAGTAGAATTCTTTCCCATTCTTGTTTTACGTAGAGCTTCAATCGTTCAACAGTCCGGGGTCTTCCATATATACTCGGTCCCGTCCATCGCTGCTTGCAGCTTTAATTATGAATTAATTTGTCATCTCTGTTGTTCGTAAGCACATGCCTAAAATAACTTAAGCTGCATTTGAAATACAATGGAAAAATTAGATTGATTATCTGACTAGATATTCATTGACTAATCGACTATCAAAGTAATTATTAGTTGCAGCCTTACACTGCATAGTGGAAGGTTTGTTTTGAAACATTCTCTCCCCAACTATTGAGGATCACTATAACCACAAACACCAAATCAGATATAATTTAGTTCTTGTCCGCATGGGAACACTTTTTTTTTTCTTTCTATTTTTCAGGTTGAAAAACCAAACTCTTAGGAGAACAGCATTACTGAAAATTTTAATTTACCCTTGGAGATGAATAAAGTATGTCAGATTCTGATTCCACCTGAAGTCCTGAAACTCAGATTACATTATCACCATTACAATTTGGTACACTTCTTTAGGGTCAGTTTTCATCCATTAGGTTAAACACCCAAATGAGAAATTACGAAAGAAGGAATATATTTTCAGATGTTTTCAAATTAATTCTGTTTTAGCCATTACATGCGATAGAGAGCCCTATAAGAAACAGCATCTTTCCAGTTTAGGACCTGTTGCGCAACAACTTTTAAGTCTTACATATCCCTCCCCCTGTATATCACAATGTTCTTTAAGACTTTGCTCTCTCCTGACTATGTCGCTCTGGGTCTGCCTGATCTCTATGGCAACAACACAGTCCTGTCGGCAGTGATTGAAAATAGGAAAGCCCTGTGCTTGTGTGTCCAATAAGCCTGCACCACAGCAGGGGAAGCTGGGCGACCACACTGATCCGCTGAGACCTGACTGTGGTGGGGACCATGTTAGCCGTGCTCTGGAAAACATTACACACCAGCCAATGTTAATGTTGTAGATGTCTGCTAGTTTTCTGAGCAGACTTGGAGCATCCTCAACAATAACAGAAGAATGTGTAATTTCCTCATGTGACCCTTGCAGACGATGGATCAGGTTATTTCTTTTTAAGTTAATGTGAACTAAATGTTGGCTTCACTGGATTTGCCGCTGTTCACAGAGCAAAGATAGTAATATTTTAATCTGATTACACAAGTTGTTTTTGACACAATCATGTCACATACTATACATGGCATCTTGCTCAGTTCACCATAGGGTTAAAATGGTTCACAAAATTTTATCACAGTTTTTGGTCATTGTTTTCAGTTAGGTTCTCTGCACATTACTGTTTTTTTTAACACCCCATAACACCATATATCTTAATAACTCACAATTACCATTTTTTATTTGATCGATTATGTAATGTATAGTTACATACAACCCTCTGTTTTTTAAGTTAATGTAGTCGCGGCCGAAATTATCGAATCGGCCAATAGAAACTGAATTGACTGTTAAATGCAGAGTATCACAGAAATTGACATTAATGTGACTGAAATGCTGTCATTATGAGCGGAAGGAACGTTTGCCTAGGGAAAACATGTGTCCATAACTGCTCATTCATTGAAACAGTCAACCTCGCCTTCCGAACTTAACAATGTCAAAACAGTCACTTGAAACAGTGACTAAGTATTTGAACAAACTACAAAGTTAATGGTAGCCAGTAGGGTTGCACAAAATAAATTATATAAATTTGGCCGGCAATAAAAGTTTTAGTACTTTTAATACTCGTGTGATTGGACAGTTTTTGAGGAAGAGGCTCCCCGACCAGAGGAAAGCAGACATTGTGTTTGAAATGCACAGATTATTGTATGAAATAAAACAAGAGTGAAAACAGACATTGTGTACTTTATATCTTGGAACACTGTAATAATAATTACTTAATGTGTCGTTTTTCAGCTTAGTGTGTTGTTGTTGTTGTTGCAGCCACAAGAAGTCACAAAGTACGACACTCTTTTTAACCTTTATTGCCAAACATCAACAACACATTACCATACACATTTTCAGTATTGTTACAGCACGCTGTAACAATAGTTATTCAACATTTTTTTTGTTTTCAATTTCATAACTTTCTCCTGTCCCATGTCCCGAACGGCTGAATAGTATAGCAATTAACGTCCCCTTGTTCAGAAGTTGCACAGTCCATATTCACAAACATATATTCCGCTAATTTATAAGTAAAACGTTCATTAAAAATAAAGTGATAATTCTGAATGATTAGTTTCAGTGTAGACAAAGATGTGGATGTTGTGGATGTCATCACTGTCAATGACAGTTGCCATTGCTCCTTCAGGACACACTGACCCTTAGTGTTTTGGAAAATAATTACAAGTCTGGAGCCAGCCCCACAGAAGAACTATAAATCAAACAAGACTCCTTCAAGAGAGGACACAAGCTACCTAACACAAGAGTATATTCCAGCCTTAAGTCAGCCATCCTCGCCTTCATTGCAGCAAATAAAGTTTCATATAAGTGTCAACCCCAAAGGACAAGGAATAGCTAAACATACTACACTATACACCGAAGGACAAAATGAAGAGGGCCGCATTTTCAAGAGCAATGGGGCTCAGGGGCACGACGTCGAACTTTGAATGTTCTATCAGAGGGTGCATCACAGGTTATATTGCTTTGAGACTGCGTTCACGTAATTATAAGGTAAAAACATCAGCTTTTACACTGCACTGTCAATAAACTAATTTTTTGGCCCTCGCTACTCAATAATAGCATGTGCAGCTAGACAGTTAACAGAGACTCCAGAAACGTTTAATGTTTCTTCTTTTGACTTATTTTCCTTCCTCAGTTAAATTTTTGTACACGTCTTCCTCCATTAAGGTTTGTTAGACTGAAAATTAACATAAAATAAACATTACCAAAGTGTAAAGTCCATTGTGTATTTTACATAATGTCCACTGTGTATTTTACAGAAATAAAATAGTTTTAATGTTAATACATTCACACAATAAACTACAGATGTTTACTCAGGAACAAATAAAACATCCACATTGCACACAAACTTAAACCTAATATATAGTGTTATTTCCTTCTACTGGTCAAATTTAGCGATGCACATATTTAACAAGCTTTAATCGCCAGAGTTGTTCTCAGACAACAAAAAACCACGACCACGAATACTAAAAAACAAAGTCAGCAATTTCAAAACAAAACTAATTGTATATATTTACGCACATTATCTATTGACAAATATTTGACCACGTTTCGTGATGAAGCTTGCATGCTGGGATTTCTACCATTGTTGCTGCTTGTCTAGGACTCGAGCACTTGCTCGGAGCAGAACATTCATACTGTGTTCAGTCGTTGTTAAAAGTCACCCCACTGCTGCTTTATTGTGATATTACGATCGACGGTTTTGAAAGCAGTGCTAAGATCGAGGAGCAGCAACATAGATGATGCATCAGAATCCATCGTTAGCAATAGATCATGTCATTTTTGCGAGGGCTGTCTCCGAAGAGTGATTTGTCCTGAAACCGGATTGAAAGGTTTCACATAGATTGCTGGATGCTAAGTGTTCATTTAGCTGCTCTGCAACAATTTTTTCGATGATTTTCAAAATAAAGGGAAGGTGAGACACCGGTCCGTAGTTTACCATGAGTTCAGGATCGAGGTTAGGTCTTTTAAGGAGAGGATGAATAACCGCTTTTTTGAATGCTAGGGGATCAGTGCCAGAGGAAAGAGATACGTTTATAATACTGATGGACCTAATAATACAAAGAGCTCCCTGATAAGTTTCCCAGGAAGTGGGTCAAGTAAACATGTTGTTTGTTTTGTTCCATTTACACGTTGTAAAAATTCTTCTAATGTTATTTCATCAAAACAAGAGAAGCTATTTTGGAGGGCGGTATCCGCCGTGTATACAGTTGTATCTGTGTTAATAGAACCCAGTTGTAGCTGGGACGCATTGTCTTTAATTTCCTTTCTAATGAGTTAAATTTTCTTATTAAAGCAATTCATAAAACCATCTGCTGAGTGGGTGGAGCTACTGGAAGGAGTCCCTTGTTGGGTTAGCGATACTACTGTACTAAACAAAAATTTAGGATCGTTTTTATATTAAGGCGGATGAGATTTGAGTAATATTTAGCTTTAGCTAAGGTAAGCATGCGTTTATAAGTTATTAAACTATCACTCCATGCTTGATGGTGCACCTCAAGTTAAGTTGCGCGCCATTTGTGTTCCAGCTTTCTTCATGATAATTTATGAGCTCTAGTTTTTTCTGTAAACCATTGGATACGCCTTTTTGGAGCCTGTTTTACCTTCAGCGGTGCTATACTATCAATGGTTTTGCGCAGTGCGTCGTTAAAGTTGTTAGTGAGGTTATAATTTGGGAATGGTGCCATTACCGAGGGCAGTAGGCCAGCAAGAGTCGTCGTTGTGGCAGCATTAATGTTGCAGCCGCAATAGCAGTTATTATTATTATCAGCTTGCCGAACATGAGTCTGAACTTCGAATTTTATAAGGTAATGATCGGGCATTACTTTAGTATACGGGAGTATCATAACTTTGGAACCGGTGATACCCCTGACAAGCACTAGGTCTATCATATTACCGTTGCGATGCGTGGGTTTATTTATTATTTGTGTAAGACCACTGCTATCAATTATAGTCTGGAGCGCCACGCACGGTGGGTCCGATGGGGTATTCATATGGATATTAAAGTCCCCCATTATAATTATATTATCGGCGTGCGTCACTAAATCCGCAACAAACTCTGATAATTCACTGATAAAGTCCGAATAGGGCCCTGGGGGGCAGTAGATAACAGCCAGGTATAGAGGCAGCGGTGTGACCGACCTCATAGTAAGCACCTCAAACGATTTATATTTATTACTTAGGTTAGGACTAACGTTAAAGTTTTTGTTGTATATTAGTGCGACCCCCCCACCCCTTTTAAGGGGACGGGCAATATCCGCATTCGTATAGTTAGGATGAGATGCCTCTTTTAGCGCCAAAAAAATTGTCTGGTTTAAGCCAGGTTTCGCTGAGACCAATGACGTTAAGATTGTTGTCTTTAATGACCTCATTAACTAATAGCGTTTTGGGAGACAATGATCTTATGCTTTAGTGCAGTTAGTCAAGTGTGACTCAAGCAGAAATCTATGTTTGTAGACAAGAAAACAGCGCCCCTGGTTAGGGTGAATGCCGTCTCTTATCAGCAAGCCAGGTTTGCCCCAGAAAGAGGGCCAATTATCAATATATGTTGGTCCTTGTTGTCTACAGAAGCTAGCCAGCCACTTATTAAGCAAGACTAATCTGCTATAACTCTCATCATTGACTCTTGCAGGCTGAGGGCCAGGGACAATTACTCGATGCCTGGACATCTTTTTAGCGAGATCACAAGTCCTGGTTATGTTTCTCTTTGTAATCTCTGACTGTCTCATCTTAGTGTCATTGGAGCCAACGTGTATAACTATGTTCGCATAACTAGTGGTACGATTAGTTTGTCGTACGTGTTTACTTGGCCTGTTGCAAGTTAGCTCCCTAATATTAGGGAGTCAGGTGCTCTGGCCCCGGGAATACACTTAATTGTGGCTGGTTTGCTAAGCTTTATGTTTCGGCTGAAGGAGTCCCCTCTGACTAAAGTGTGGTGTTCGGTAGACTGGAGTGTAGGACTAGCTAAAGGGCTAAATCTGTTATGCGTTTCAACCGGTGCACCGTTGCTTTTAGGCCGCATAGGGCTGCTACAGGCTGGGCTGGTTAGCTCGCTACAGCTAACGCTAGCAGATGTGTCCGCAACATCTAAGTTTACGAAATTACACTGCTCTAACTGGCGGACACTGCTCTCTAGCAGAGCCAACCTATTCATGAGTAAGGTGCACGAAGCGCAGCCATATTCACAGTACTTTCTGTCACCGAGTGGAGTGCCAGCTGTCTTCGGGGAAGTGGTGGTCACAGTGTGCGTGGGAGTAGCTTCCTTCAGACCGGCGCTGCCTTTCTCCGCGCTAGCTTCGTTAGTTTAGCAGCTAGCTAGCTGCAGGCGGAGTGGTGAGACAGAGATCGGGTGATTTGCAAGTTAAATGGAACTACTAAATATGTTTGGGAAGTAGTAAAGAAAGTATCAAAACAATTAAAAGCACACAGAACGATACTTAACTTTTTTGCAACAGTGGCGGCGAGCAGTCACTCACGGTCTGATCTTAGTGTCTGATCTTTAAGATTCAAACCATTACATAATTCAACCGTTTCTACCATTAATTATGCATTTCAGTTGAGCTTCAGCTTATCAGTTTTCAAACTATTCATACTAATTAATCAATATTTAACATATTTTGATGATTTTAATCTTTTCCGGGTGATTTATACCATGCATTGATTTCTGTTTCCACAGCAGCGCACGTCTGACTTTTGGCAGCAAATGTTTGTTCCTACTTTCGGAATCAAACACAAGTGTGTTTTCTAATCATGGCAGACTCGATAGTAGACAACGAAGATGACTATTTTTTGGACAAATGAGGATTCACAAATTTACACTTTTGAAGCTAAATCTACTGCTACTTATAGAAGCCAGCAAGGAAGAGTGAGACGTTGGAGCGGACGGAAGCCAGGAGAGTGAGGCAAAAGCGATTTTGACGCTATAAATATTGAACTTGGCACCAAGCTATTTTGACATAAATGCCGTCGCTAGCTTTTACGGCTAATGCCGTGGAATGGCATTATGTTAATACGCTAGAAAAAGAGTTCTTGAATGTGTGCTCGGAACTACACATGCTGCAAACTAGGTACTAAAAACATAGTCTGAACAACACACGCTTTCCAAACAGTTTCAGGTTCAACTAAATGGTTCTAAATGTTCGCAATTTCTTAATTGATGTTTAAACTTAATTTCACCTGGAGTTAATAATAATGGTTTGTGTTTTGACACCTGACATCTGCGTCTGTATATCTCTCCTGTTTATTCAAGGTGTGGCTGGAGCCGTCATCATTGCGTCGGAGTGGAGTTGCCGTGGCAGCCCTGATGGGGCACAGGAGGAAGGTGATGGTGGCGGGGGTGTCGCAGATGGAGACGGACTTGCCGATGGGGCAGATCGGGGATTGGATGGCGACCCCGAAGGGGTTTGGAGTCCAGACATTGAGCAGAGCTTTCAGGAAGCTCTGGCCATCTACCCTCCCTGCGGCAGGAGGAAGATCATACTCTCAGATGAGGGAAAGATGTATGGTGAGGAAGAACACTTTACTCTCGACCAGAACTGTCCAAAAGGTAGCTTTGAGGTTACCATTAGCCTGTCACCTTTATTAAATGTAATTACACATTAACACAAAGTAGCATAAAGACTAGGATGTTAATCTTACAATAAGTCACAATTTAATTAGATTCAGATTCTTGGGGTGACAATTCGGTTCAAAATAAGTTCTCGAATCTAACAGATTTTTGCAATATAATACAGTATTAACTCAACTTACGAGCACGTTGTGTTCCACTACAGAGCTCATAACTTAAAATACTTGTGACGCCAATCCGCGTCGCCTATTGAAATAAATTAAAATCAAAACATCACAATTTTAACATGAAACACGTCTTCAAAAAAACAAAAACATAAATAACAATTACTGTTTGAAAACCATTACAATTGCATGTAAAATTTAATAATATTGTTTAGTATTTACTTTGGGTCAGATTTTTGTAGTTGTCTTTTACAGGCGGATTCTCCGTCTGAACGAGGAAATTGCTGTCTTTGTTCCACGCAGACTTATTTAAGTGATGTACCACTGGGGTCAGAGTTAAGGCTGCAAACAAAACGTATTTGCAATTTATCGCTCCAAAATTGCAATTTGATTTGCAATTTATATTTATAAGTGCATAAAACTGTGGAAATACCATGTTACTTTCCGACTGTCAATCAATATATTCTTGTCTTCTTCTAGTGCTTTTAAACTGAGGAAATCCGATAAAAATTAAACAGCAAGTATCATCACTCAAGGATGAGGAATTGCTAAACATGACACACTACACATAGGGCTGGGCGATATGTTGAGTTTGTAAGATACATCGATATATTTTTAAACAAGATATGAATTAAGAACATTTCATAATATCGATATAATTTATTTCACATTAAAATGACCAAACACTGCTTATTTGTTGTGTTCCTTGATTCTCCCCCACTCCCTATCATGGGCTACTAAAGCTCTCTCCTTACTCCTTCCAAGACGTGCTTACACGTACAAGAACATCTATAATTGGTTGGTTGTCAACAATGGTGAGTCACCATTAGCTGAGATTAAGGAAAAACATTAGGGACAGGCCAATCAGAGGCAAGATAGGGCGTGTTTAGGAACCAGGAACGGAAATCTCAACAGACATTCCAAATGATGAAGAGAGAGTCGTAGAAGAGAAGAGGGAATTTTCAACGGGCGATTTATATATTCAAAAAACTAGTATTCAAACCCCGGCCAAGTCATACCAAAGACTATTAAAAAAATGGGACCCATTACCTCCCTGCTTGGCACTCAGCATCAAGGGTTGGAATTGGGGTTAAATCACCAAAAATTATTCCCGGGCGCGTCATCGCTGCTGCCCACTGCTCCCTTCACCTCCCAGGGGGTGAACAAGGGGAAGAGTCAAATACAGAGGCCAAATTTCACCACACCTAGTGTGTGTGTGACAATCGTTGGTACTTTAACTGAACTTTAACAGAGGGACTCTCTTCTTTAATTTTTTCTTTTAGCAATGTAGACGACGTCCAGGAAACCCACAATGCGTCTACTTGGCCACGTTTGGACAAATGTACGGGTCTGGATAAAACATTATTTGAGTTGTTAACCATATAAGCCCAAATCAAAACTTTTCTCGAGTTGCCAAGCCCGTCATATTTCGCAGGAGAAATGCTGCCAAAAATGTATGCCGAAGTGAGGAAGACCATAGCCGCGCAATTAAGTCAAGTCACTTACTTTTTGCGCTGACTAGAACCGTATGAGTGTGACAGTCATTACATTGTCGACTGGGAAATAAAAAGTGCCTGCCTGCACATTTATCTTTTATCTGATTTTGATACATTTTGTATTTTTTGCACAGCTATATCATTTATTTTACGTACAAATATTTTTCTGTTTTATTTATGTTATGTAATTCTGTGCTGTTAATACTCATCTTGACTAACAGGGTTAATAAAAGTGCCACTGACTGTTTACAGTACAGTTGTCATTCACTTCAATTGCAAAAATTATTATCTTTATATGTATACTTTCACCGGAAAATATATAGAGATATATATCGAATATCAAGTTTAAGTAAAAATATATCGAGCTATACGTTTTCGTCCATATATCCCAGCCCTAACTGCACACAGTAGTAGGATATGCTATCCACTAACTGCAAGCTAGAGCTCTTGAAGATGGTTTGATATGTACAGATATCGAGGATGCCAAGTAAATTATTGATACTATAGTGGTTAGATCGAAAGTTTTGGTTATCAAAAAATCTTTTGTCATTTTTGTTGGTGTTTACAAACACAGGAAATAAACCTCTCGACACGGGGGGACTTTAATGGGAAAAACCAAAGGATTTATATCAGAGCCAATAGGAGGAAATTATTTTTAATAATTTATAGATTGTTACACCACCATCCTGGGTTTTTTTCTGATTAAAACTGTGATGAACATTTTAATCATTCATCTGGAAAATGTGAAGTATCAGTATCAACGTATTAAAAATACTGCACCTGTAGCTTCTTGGTATTGGATCAGTAGGTTATATTCATGTGATGTCACATCCGGCTCATTAAATATGTTAGACTCGATGTAGTCGGCCAGCGAGCATCTGTTGTCATATGGTTCTGGGCAGCATTTTGCTGTTCTTAAAAAAAATGTCCTATGGTTGCGTTGTTTTAGGCTGTTGGAACCGTTAAAAATTCAAAAAAGGCGAAATTGTGCAGGATTCAGTTTGATATACTCTTAACATTTAGTATTTCCCATCTAAGTTTCATCTTGATATTTGTATTTTATCTTGTTTTGGAGTTCCTGAAACACGTTTTTTCTTGAACTTTTTGTAAACCGCCAACTCGGCGAGTCTACATAAAAGAAAACAAAAGGAGTTAAGCTTTTACCAAAGTCAGCAATCATAAATGAAGCTTTCAGCACATACACAATGTTGAGAGCTATAGTTATAGTTTGATAAAGACGCGGAATATTTGTAAACAGCCTGAAATAACAAAGGCAACAAACATCAGTAGACGTGAAGTTAAATCATGAAATGCAACCTTATCCAAGCAAAAGCGATGCATGATTTATCAGGGAGAGTCTTGATACCAATTTCCTTGACCGAGCCACACACAAATAAGTTGTAGACATCCATGCTTTTCTGAGTTTTCATCGGTTATGTCGTCCGGAGCACCAGATAATTCGAGATGTCTGGAAGCGCAACCGACAGATTATCCTCGGGATCACTTGACAAACCTTTTTTTGATGACATATTGGGAAAGATTCCATTGCATAGTTGGATTTTTTTGCTCATATCTTCTTTTAGTGGTAAGATTAAAGCTTCTTGCGTACTCCGATATTTTGCAGCACAGTAGCTATATTGGTTTGGTGGCCCACCACTTCGTTTACTTCCATTCAAAAATTATGTAACGCAATACAATTTATATCCAAATCTAGTATTGCCAGAAACTACTGTAAAGTAATCACACAAGAGAAGAGTAAGTTTCAGCCAGCGGCCAAATGAGGAGTCTTGGTAACCCGTTTTGAAACGTTTTTATATTATTTAAACACCAAATATGTTGTTCAGGGTTTACCTCAGCTTACCAATATACTTGTGGTGGTGGAGGCATGGTCAATCTGACACCGTCCTATAATTTGCAGAATTCGTGATAACGCATACATTTTCTTTCAAAAAGCTAAGAAAAAATATTGTGTATACATTAAAAGAACAAATCTGTTTTGTTGGTAATCATTATTCACACAGTTTTTTTCTTTATCGTTTTGGTCTGTTTTTCTTTCGGCTTTTTTATGTAACAAGGCTGTATACCAATTGTGGCTTCTTGTCTTTCAAGAAGGGCAAGCTCATTTTCACCTACTTTTAAAACACAAGTACAGTAAAGTCCTCCATATTAACCACTAAACAACAGAATGAAGCTTGAAAAATGCTCTGGCAGTGTTTTATAATTCTAGACTGCTGATTTGCTCATTTTGTTGTCAATCAAAAAGGGATTTAGCCTTAGACAGATCATCCTATCATCTTGCGGAAGCCCAGTATCCAGGCTAGCCGACTTCTCACTTACTTGCAGAGACGCTCGGCGTCTGGGGGCATGTCAAAGCTGAGAATGTATCCAATGATTTTCTGGTTTGCCTGCTCTTCAGTGGAACAACCCGTTCTATGCTCCCAATGAATGAGATTACATTTTCCATCAGCTGTCGTGAAATTAGCTGACTCTACAAAAAAATAAATACATATTTGACCACTTAAAAAAACAGTGTGTGTGTGTATGTATATATATATATATATCTATATATATATATATATATATATATATATATATATATATATATATATATATATATATATATATATATATATATATATATATATATATATGTATGTGTGTGTGTGTGTGTGTGTGTGTGTGTGTGTGTGTGTGTGTGTGTGTGTGTGTTGGTGTATATATATATATATACACCAACACACACAGTCCTGGTCAAAAGTTTACATACACTTGTAAAGAACATAGTGTCATGGCTGTCTTGAGTTTCCAATCATTTGTACATCTAAAATTTGTTTGTGGTAGAGTGATTGGAGCACATACTTGTTGGTCACAAAAAACTTTCATGAATAAATTCTTTCATGATTTTATTATGGGTCTACTGGAAATGTGACCAAATATGCTGGCTCAAAAGTATACATTCAACAATGTTAATGTTTGGTTACATGTCCCTTGGCAAGTTTCACTGCTATAAGGCGCTTTTGGTAGCCATCCACAAGCTTCTGGTTAGATATTGGACCACACCTCTTGACAAAATTGGTGCAGTTCAGCTAAATTTGTTCGTTTTCTGACATGGACTTGTTTCTTCAGCATTGTCCACACGTTTAAGTCAGGACTTTGGAAGGCCAGACTAAAACCTTCATTCTAGCCTGATTTAGCCATTCCTTTACCACTTAGTACGTGTGTTTGGGGTCATTTTCCTGTTGGAACACCCAACTGCACCCAAGACCCAACCTCTGGGCTGAAGAGTTTAGGTTGTCCTGAAGAATTTAGAGGTAATCCTCCTTTTGCATTGTCCAATTTACTCTCTGTGAAGCACAAGTTCCATTGGCAGCAAAACAGGCCCAGAGCATAATACCACCACCACCATGCTTGACGGTAGGTTTGGTGTTCCTGGGATCACAGGCCTCACCTGTTCTCGTCCAAACATATTGCTGGGTATTTTGGTCAAACAGCTAAATTGTTGTTTTGTCTGACCACATAACTATCCTCCAAAAGGTCTTATCTTTGTCCATGTGATGTCAATAGGCTGCAATATTTTCCTAAAAGCATGCAGACACTGAAGGTTTAGCCCAAGTTTTGAAGGAAATTCCAGACTTCTGAAAAGACATAAAAGAACAGCTGAACAACATTAAATACAAGCTCACCCACATCAACGAAAAATTAGCAGAGGAGTGAATTGAAAAGCTGGCGGACTGGATTCAACACGTAGGGCAGGTGTTGGGAAATATATCTCATACATCAGCAAGAAAACAAACTATTCGACTATAAAGGGAGATCCCGGCGGGAGAATATACGAATATACACTGTTTCCCGAAAGAGCCAAGGGGTCATCTATGGGTGAGTTTTTTGAGAAATTGCTCCAGGACTCGTTGGACATTCCCCTGACAACGAAACCTACTCAGTGGCCTAGTGGTCAGAGTGTCCGCCCTGAGATCGGTAGGATGGGAGTTCGGCCGAGTCATACCAAAGACCAAAATGGGACCCATTGCCTCCCTGCTTGGCACTCCGCATCAAGGGTTGGAATTGGGGGTTTAATCACCATAAATGATTCCCGGGCGCGGCACCGCTGCTGCCCACTGCTTCCCTCACTTCCCAGGGGGTGATCATGGGGATGGGTCAAATGCAGAGGACACATTTCACCACACCTAGTATGTGTGTGACAATCATTGGTACTTTAACTTTAACTTTATCTTGACATCTAGAGCAGTGTTTGTCAACCACTGTTCTGCGACACACTTGCCATGAGATACAGTCTGGTGTGCGGTGGGAGATGATACAATTTCGCCTGTTTGGGTTAAAAATATTTTTTGCAAACCACTAATCATAATCCGCAAATAATGTGCCGTTGTTGAGTGTCTCTACTCTCTGGAAATCAGCAGACTTACCACGTTATACTCTTCCATATCAGTAGGTGGTAGCAGATAGCTAATGGCTTTGTAGATGTCGGAAACAGCGGGATGCCGTGTGTATGTAAAATGGTATCTAATGCTTAAATCAAAAATAAACAAAAGCTGAGTGCCCCTAAGAAGAAAAGGCACTGAAGCTTAGGGAAGGTTATCCAGAACAAAACTAAAACTGAACTGGCTACAAAGTTAACAAAAAACAGAATGCTAGACAACAGCAAAGACTTACTGTGGAGCAAAGACGGCGTCCACAAAGTACATCCGAACATGACATCACAATCAACAATGTCCCCCCAAAGAAAGATAAAAACAACTGAAATGTTTTTGATTGCTAAAACAAAGCAAGTGTGGGGATTAGCGGTCAAGGAAGACATGAAACTGTTACAGGAAAACACCAAATAAAGAGAAAAAGCCACCCAAATAGTAGCGCAAGACAAGAACTAAAACACTACACACAGGAAAACAGCAAAAAACTCAAAATAAGTCACGGCATGATGTGACAGGTCATGACAGTACACCTACTTTGAGACAAGAGTTATAGTGACGAATGGTTGGTAATGGTATAAAGTCATGTTCAACAATTGCGACAAATTTTTGTTGTCAACATCGGCTGCTGAGTTGCATTTTTTAATAATTTCTGCTGGTGGTGTGCCTCCACATTTTTTCAATGAAAAAAATGTGCCTTGGCTCAAAAATGGTTATACAACACTTATCTATAGGGCGCACCGCGCCAAGACCCACTGGGGTCAGAGAAGACAAGCCGTGGTCAATACTAGTCACATTCCTCCGCTACAGGATTAAAGAAGAGATCCTGCGCAAGGTTTAGGTAAAGAAGAAAGTTTTTTCTGATCGGTGGGCTGATATACTTTGACCAGGATTAGCCCATAGCAGTCCTTCAGAAGCGGAAAGAATATGCTAAAGCAAAGCGAGTGTTAAAGCAGAGAAATATCCGCTTCAAGATTCCGTTCCCAGCTAAGCTGCAAGTGTTTTATGAAGACAGAGTACAGCTGTATCAGACAGCTGATGAGGCGACTAGAGACATGAAAGACAGAGGGCTTTCCAGTTAGCGCAACTATACCGCGGAAGAGCCTGGCTGATCAGCTGGCCCACTCCGCTTGGGAAACAATGGGGAGTACCAAGCCGGCAGGGGACAGGTGAGGAACGTCAGGAGATGACTCTCACCTTCTTCAGAGGAACTTTAAGTTTTGATTGACTTCTTAAAGTGTTGGTAAGCTGGACAGAACCTATAATAAGTGATGCTGTATTCACCCCAAGACATTTGCGTTCATACATTGAAACTATTGACATTGAGAACATATACAGACAAGGGATGTATCTGTAATGTTCAGAGATTTTCTTTTCTCTTTTTACCGACTGTTGTGACGGTGGCCCTTAGCCCACATCTGGAAGAGGGATTTCCCCACAGCTAGACATTTTATCTTGCTTAGCCAAGGGTCTTCTATTAGAGACCACAGCCTTAGTCACACTTTTTTGAATTATTTTATTTTTTTTATTATGGTTTGTGTTCTTGTTTGTTCTAGGAGTAGGTCTCTTAAGTTGTATTTTACCTAATCTATTGGTACATCTACAAGTAAATACATATGGCTAGTGAAAAAGTAAAATTTGTTTGGCTGGTGAACCCAATTAAATGTCGTAAAATCTTATCTAAGGTGAAGCCAGAGCAAAACCACATGGTGTATTTACAGGCGACCCACTTGACTGACAAGAGAATGTAAAACCAAAGAGAAGGGGCTTCTTAATTTGTCTTTTTCTTTATTTAAATCCGGACATAAGAGATGAGTTGCTATCTTCATCTTAAATAAGCCAAATTTTGAAGGTTAGATATTTTTATGAAAGGGAAAGATAGATGGGGAATTCAATTACCTTATTGAATGTCTCTTCACCCACGGGAGTGATGTTAGGTTCTCCCAAAAAAAATCACCATTATAGTCTTTTGATCCGTGGTCGGAATTTAAATACAGTATATATCTTCAGCCAAAATTGGACTCATCTAGTTGAAAAACTCATGATACTGTGTCCCTTTTTAAGAAAGTGTAAACACTTTTTGGGGAAGTAAGTTTACCTGACACAAAAAAACAGTTTACCTGACTATTTTGCTACCCATTCTCTTCATATAGGGCAGCACGGTTTTACAGGGGTTAGTATGTGTGCCTCGCAATACAAAGGTCCTGTGTTCGATCCCGGGCTCTGTACCTTTTGTGTTGAGTTTGCATGATCTCCCCGTGACTGCGTGGGTTCCCTCCAGGTACTCTGGCTTCCTCCCACCTCCAAATGCATGCACCTGGGGCTAGGTGGATTGGCAACACTAAATTGGCCCTAGTGAATGAATGTGAGTGTGAATGTTGTCTGTATATCTGTGTTGGCCCTGGGATGATGTGACTACTTGTCCAGGGTGTACTCCGCCTTCCACCCGTGTGCAGCTGTGATAGGCTCCAGCAGCTCCCTGTGACCCCGTAAGGGACAAGCGGTAGAAAATGGATGGATGGACTCTCTTTATACAAGAATAGATTATTTTTCTAACATTTGGGAAGGATTAAGATAATATATATACTTGTGGAATCGGGATAATAGATCTTAGTGACCATGCACCTATTTACTAATTTGTTCATTTTAATGTACGGGCAAAAAAATACATGAAAACTAAATTAAATTTTGTTAAATGACCTGTCCTTTTAAAGCACACATTAATCTGAAATTAGTCTCTTCTTAGAGTCCAATGATACCAGAGAGGTCTTATCTGTTATGTGATTGGACACTTTGAAGGCCAAGAATTCGCCTCAAAACTTTACAGCTGGCCAAACAAAAGGGAGGATGGGGCTTACCTTACTTTAGACATTATTATTTTGCAGTGCAGATGAGAGTATAATATGCTAGTGAAACCCATCATTTGTTGCTAAATGGGAAAATATTAAAGAAAAAAATGCCCTCCATCCCCAAACATGCAATCTTGGCTGATAAGAACCTACAAACCCACATAACATCGATAACCTACAGGTGAAATGGACCTTTTAAAGTGTGCAAAATTATCATGAAGCAATACAAACTCGAGAATACTATTACTGTTCCTAAATGGTGTGCCTCTTCAGAGTTTACACCTCATATTGTGTTGATATGATGGTGTAAAATGTAACAAATGTGTGATTGAACTGTTTACAAAAGCTTATAATTCAGAAAATATTGATAGAACTGTTTTCATTGTACGTATTTTCAAAATGGTAAATGATTGTTTTTAATTACCGTAAATTTCGGACTATAATCCTCTATTTTTTTCCTATGCTTTGTACCTTGTGGCTTAAATTTTTTTTAATTATGTTTTCATTATCGTGAGAAGCCATATTTGAGATTGAAATTAAAACTAGAATGATTGTCTAGCCATTAAGTGCTGACTTGGTTTACGGCATAGGTCCCTCCCCTTTACCCAAAAACAGACAGAAATCGATGCAAACACCTGTGTCGCCAGAAAACAAAGAGAAGAAGAAGAACAATTACTGTTATCTTTGCCAAAGCTCCAAAACAATCAAAGAAACAAAAGTTTTGTCTCAGGAGACAAAAAAATAATAACAGTGCTTACTCGGATGAAAGCCATTATTTGATTAACTTGGACCCCAAGTTGAAAAACTTATTCGGGTGTTAGCATTTAGTGGTCAATTGTACAGAGTATGTACTGTACTGTACTGTGCAATTGACTAATAAAAGTTTCAATCAATCAAAAAGGACAGTCAGGCTAAACATTACAGCAGACATCATTTTAGTATGACGCTATATGCGCTAGTCATCATGGGAAATGTGGTCTTTTCTGGCCGCCAAAATCAGTCAAAACTGAAAGTTCTTAAGTGGGGCTTTAACCATTTAGCTTTAGCAGAAATGGTAATAGTCCCTTTCACAGACAATATATTGTTGTGCTTTCCTTTACCATTGCTAAAGTTCTGGTTGTTACATGAAAACACTTGACATGAAGCACACTGCACCTTTTGCAAAAAAACACTTATTAGGCAAATCTGATAAATGGCTGTTGTTTGCTAATATTTTTTTCAATTAGTTTACAATGGAGATGCTTTTGGTGTATTTAGTTAGTTTAACCATTTTATTTTCCAATGTGAAAGAGCAATGAATGAATGTATATACAACCGTACAATTCATTCTGGCCCTCTAAATAGTACTTTAATGTCTGTGTAGATGTGAAACAGTCTCAAATTTATATTCATTATGGTCTTCAAAAGTCTTAAGTTTGACTTGTTGAAACCTGCAGGGACCCTTTCCTCAGTAAATTCAACAAAACGTCACCATGAAGTCATTGAGTCTGTTTATCTGATTGGAGAGCTAGCTTCCGCAGCTAATGGGTCCGTGACGATGACTTCTGTTTTCTTTAATCAGCCGTTTTACTGCCGTGTTAAAGGTACTGTTTGAAAACAAGCTATGTAAAAAAACAATAACTTATTTTTTTGTGTAAATAACTACACAACTTGTATGGAAACATTTTTTTCCTCAAATTTAATGGGTGCGGCTTTTATACTGGTGCACTCTATAGTCCTGAAAATGGTACTTTTAAAGGTCTAAGTATGTGAATTATAAAACCAATCTCATATTCAAATGTTCTCTAATTTCTTAAATGAATGCGTGAATATATCTGGTACATTGTAAAATATAACCGAAATTACCTCCTTCCAAATTACCACAAAAGCCACACACTAATTTGCCAAGTAGGCCATGGGACTAGGGTTGATGCCATTTTACAATTATTTTCTTAGATTTTTACTTCATTTGAACAGATTCAGGAGATGACACGGTGTCATCGACGGAACGGTGTTTCATTCTCTGTCCATTATTCCACTAATAGTGCACATTGACAAAGATACAGTATGTTGCTTCCGTAACATTGTATTAATGTATTTACTACTGCATTAGTATGAATATATATGTCAACCTAGTTCCATCCGTTGGTGTGATTGTCTTGCTCTCATTGACTTCAGGTTAAAGTTCAGTTAAGTACAGTTAGGGGAAAAAATAAATTATACTTTTTTAAACCTGCACGTCAAGATGTGTGACTTTTTCTTTCATTTATCTGGGATCTTCTTCCATAGAGTTAGACTGTCTAATATTTTTGCTGTAACTTACTGAAGACTTTGGCTCGAACCAAACATTTTTAAAATGTGTTGTTCACTGGACGTTGGTATACTTTTCTGTGCCAAACTATTTCACGTGTTTGTAAGGGACACTGTATGTGGTTAGTTTGAACATTGTGGCAATCCCTTTGTGTTAATGTGCCAAACCCCTGTTTTTAAAAAAGGGCAGTTTTATAAACAGAGACATTGTTTTGACATACAGTACGGTATTTGCATTTATATTTGTTTTGGCTCGAGCGCCTTTCGAACATCTCTACCTGTCTTGGATTTTTTCTACAATACTAAAAGATAATGCATGCATTAATAATGCAGACGCTGTTGTCATCAGGGCTCAAGGGGAAATCTTTTTTGTTGTTTTCCAAAGACTGACTAATCATGTTTTCTTATTTAAATATTTTTTGGAAAAACATTGAATTAATAAATTCCAAAGCCAGGACATGAAGCCAAATGATAGAGCAATCCCCCTCAGAAAATACCCTCACTTCGAGGTGTCCTTCACAGTGGTAGACTTTGGGAGTCAAATATGTGGGCTCTTTTGGGAATTGGAGGATACATTTGTGTGTCTGAGTCAGCCTACTTTGTCACATTTGGGGGTTCTGGTAAACCATCACAGCTGATGTGAGTCAGCAACCTACCATTTTTCCCGGTGATGACGATGATGATGATAGCAGCCCGTGTGGGTTGGCCTGAATTAGATCACCTTCATCAATCTCCTCCTTGGTTCCTGCAGCAGTGAGAAGGGACTTGCTTGGCGGTTATGGTTTAAGACAAGCAGCTGCTTGGGTGTGGTTTGAATCAGAGTGGAAGGCTGTGAAAAAAATAGCTGACCAGGCAGTTTATCCTAACCACATTTTGGAAGCCTATTAACTATGATAACCTCCACTCTGTTTTTTTCACTGGAGCTGTGCCAGAAACAATGACCGACTTTGATTTAAATTTAAGGGAGTCTATAAAAGTTTTGCAGAAGCCGAAAGTTAATCCCCCTAATGTTCCAGGCTATTTTTACTATGATGTCATATCCAGTCAGTGCTTCGTTTGTGTTGACATTTTTTTTTTACGTGTGTGCGTGTGCGCGTAGTCGTGGTAAAAAGTTTACATACACTTGTAAAGAACATAATGACATGGCTGTCTTGAGTTTCCAATACTTTCTACAACTCTTATTTATTTGTGATAGAGTGATTGGAGCACATACTTGTTGGTCACAAAAAACATTAATGAAGTTTGGTTCCTTTATAAATTTATTACGGTTCTATTGAAAATGTGACCAAATCTGCTGGGTCAAAAGTATACATACAACAATGTTAATATTTGGTTACATGTTCCTTGGCAAGTTTGACTGCAATAAGTTGCTTTTGGGAGCCATCCACAAGCTTCTGGTTAGATATTTGACCACTCCTCTTGACAAAATTGGTGCAGTTCAGCTAAATATTTTGGTTTTCTGTCATGGACTTGTTTCTTCAGCATTGTCCACACATTTAAGTCAGGACTTTGGGAAGGTCATTATAAAACCCTAATTTTAGCTGGATTTAGCCATTCCTTTACCCCCTTTTGATTTTGGGGTCATTGTCCTGTTTGAACACCCAACTGCGCCCAAAACCCAACCTCTGGGCTGATGATTTTAGGTTGTCCTGGAGAATTTGGAGGTAATCCTCCTTTTTCATTGTCTCATTTACTATCTGTAAAGCACCAGTTCCTTTGGCAGCAAAACAAGCCCAGAGCATAATACTACCACCGCCATGCTTGACAGTAGGATGGTGTTTCTGGGATTAAAGGCCTCACCAAACATATTGCTGGGTATTGTGGCCTAACAGCTCAGTTTTTGTTTCATCTGACCACAGAACTGTCCTCCAGAAGGTCTTATCTTTGTCCATGCGATGTCCCTTTGCCTTAACCACTGCCCCGATGCACTGTGGCATTGAGGCAATCAGCCTGTGGCATTGGCTGGGCGTTAAACCCAGATTTCGTTGATGCTTGCTGTCAGCTATTCTTTGTGATTGGGTCTGGTGCCCCTCATTTTCTTACCCCATACCACATAGATTCTTAATGGGGTTTAGGTCCGGCAAGTTGGCTGGCCAGTCAAGCACTGTGATGGCATGGGCGTCAAACCAGGTTTTGGTACTTCTGGCGGTATGGGTAGGGCCCAGGTCCTGATGGAAGAAGAAATCTACATCTCCATACAGATCCTCAGCAGAAGTAATCATGAAGTCCTCTAAAACATTCTGGTAGACAGATGCGGTGACCTTGGATTTAAGAAAGCAGGGTTTACCAACACCTGCGCTGGACGTTGCACCCTAAATCATGACTGACGATGGATATTTCACACTGGACCTCAAGCAGCTTGGGTTCTGTTCCTCACCCGTCTTCCTCCAAACCCTTAGAACTTGATTCCCGAATGAAAGGCACACTTTACTTTTATCAGAAAAGAGGACCTTGGACCACTGGCCAACATGCCCATTTCTTCTCCTTTGCCCAGTTGAAACCCTTCCTACGTTGGCTCAGGCTCAGAAGCGGTTTGACCCATGGAACAGGACAGTTGTAGCCTATCTCCCGGATGCGTCTGAACGTGGTGTTTTTAGAAGCTGTGACTGTAGCCTCATTCCACCCTTTTTGGATCTCGGCCAAATTCATGAATCTTTTCTGTTTGATAATCCCCAGAAGCCCGTAGTCAGCTCTTCTGCTGGTGCATCTTCTCCTGCCACATTTTGCCCTTGCACTAGACTTTCCATTGATATGCTTAGACACAGCACTCTGTGAATAGCCAGCCTCTTTAGCTATGAACTTTTGTGGCTTACCCATCCTATGGAGGGTATCAATGATGGTCTGCAGTCATCCGCATATTGATCCTAACTGAAATAATTGAACCAAAGTGAAGTAATTTAATGACACCTGGGGAAACCTGTGCAGGTGCTCTGAGTTTAGTAGATGAGTAGTGTATGACACACTGTTAAAAACATTCATGCCATGTACAGTTTTGGCTGATTTCTTCAGTGTTTTATTTATTTTTTAATCCTGTTTGGGGGTTTTGTGAGCTGGAGGCTCAAAAATTATTCACAAACAAATTCTTGAAATTGTTTACATTTTGGGACCTGAATCTTTAATCAATGGGAGTTTAACGCTTTGAATGGAATTATGGAAAAAAAATGTTTCTATGATATTCATTTTTTTTAAGGGGCTGTACATATACTTGTGTGTATATAAAATGTTGATGGAGGGTTTTGAAGTGGTTTTAGAAGGCTACAACAGTGACTTCCTTTAGCTATATTTTGCAAGCTATTATCTTTAGAATCCAAATAAAAATACTCTGATTGTGAAAGAAGGGCAAAACTAAAAAAAAAAAGTGCTATACTATACCCTTTAAAAAAATTAAATATTATGATAAATTATTTAGATTGTTGTAATCACTGTAGTATCAATCATATACTGACTGATATAATTGTTGGTGTCGACACCACCAATTTATGGATCGATCAACCCTTCTTTTTACTAAATTATTATTCTCTCTTTCACTTTTATTTATTTGCTGTAATGTTTTGGGGTAGACGGCAATATCAAATTAGAGACTTACGTATCTAAATTAGAATGTCATTGTGATGTTTGTATTTGTCACTTCCAGGTCGTAATGAGCTGATAGCTCGCTATATTAAGCTACGGACAGGAAAGACACGTACACGCAAACAGGTATGTACACATAGTTCCTGCAAGTTATCAACTTTTTCTTGGTTCTGTAATTGCCGTCGTGTGTTAACCACAGCACTAAATCTAATGTAAACTCTTTGTGAATATTTTATGCCGTATCTTTCCTGACGTTAACTCTGGCCAATAGGTGTCTAGTCATATTCAGGTTCTGGCTCGCAAGAGGGTGCGAGAATACCAGGCGAGCATCAAGGTGGGTGCCCGCCAAACTAACCTCCCATCCCTCTCTGCTTATGCGCTGTCTTCTTTTTCTTTTCTTTTTCCTCCCATCCTTGTTCTTTTCCTTTTTTCCTACCTTTCTGTCTTTCTTCAGGTCTCTAGTCACCTGCAAGTCTTGGCCAAGCGCAAGTCTCGTGAGATTCAGTCTAAGCTGAAGGTACACATGCTCAATGCCGCTGCCACGTTTCCAGCTTTGCCCTGCATGCCAACCCAATCCATATTAACCATGTGAATGAGCTGAGGCTGTACTTTGTATTAGTTTACCTGATTTTATTCTTAGTTTGTCATGGAAACATTTTTCATGTAAATATTACTTTAAACCTAAAGATGGAGACTTTGGAAAAAGTACCATAGGACACTGTCAGAATAGAAAATAATACATTTATTTGATTTAACACTCGTTTGGAAACAGTCGATTAGAATATGCCAAAAGAAGCCCATCCCATAAAAAAATATTAATTGCCAACTGATCTAGCTGAACACCATATGGATTATGGATACTACAGTTTGGTACGCCTTTGGTCAGTCAAAACCCCAAAGTCACTGCTTTTCTACTTTTAAGGGTCTTCTGCTTTTTGCTTTCCATTCTGTCAGAACATCACATTGTAAATCTTAATGTTTGAAGTCTATGTGGGAAAAGGTTTCTGTTTTTTGCAATGCATGGCAGTAATGTTGGAGTTGTAATTGCATGAGACTCAGTTGCTGGCTTGGTTGACCAAAATATCACTCAACATTGGGTGCATGCTTGTACACAAATGTGCGGGGAACTTTTGAGGACCACTTGTCCATGCCCGCTTCAAAGTTTTCTGTTTTATGCATTTCTCCATGTTCACACTCTTGGACATTTTTCGATTTAGAGCTTTACTGGTTTTGAGTTTTCTTGTGGTTTTGCAATGTCCTGTAATCAACATTCTTTGTCAACCAATGGTATTTAACTTCCTGCTATTAATTCTGTTTAATTTTAGACAACACAGTCTTAAAATAGTGCATGGTGTGAAAATGTAGATTTTTTTTATAATTGTTTGACATTAAAGTGTGTTGGACGGAGTTTATGTGTGTTAGGCAAAATAATGTGTTGCAAGATGTTGCCTTTTTGACAAAGACTATGACTTTTAAATGGAACTATTCTGACATTTTAATCATTGACATTTCTTTTTTGCCATAGGCCATGAACTTGGTAAGTTTTGGTCATACTACTCCATGACTCTGCTTTTGTGTTTAACTGTTGGCCTCAAAGTTAACACTAGCCCTCAACGCAGTGCAACTTCAGCATCAAAAATGTCTGCCTATTGCGCTTTTTTTATAAGTTTTTAGTAAAATAACAGTGGTGGCTAAAGTTTCCTTTTACTAGCACCTACCGCTTTGGCATCACCCTGTATCTGCTTCGCACTCTGTTCTGGATTCCCTATTAGTTATTGCATCATGCTAGGGCTGGGCGATATTGCCTTTTTTTTTAATACCGCAATATTTCTAGGCCATATCGCGATATACGATATATTTCTCGGTATTTTGCCTTATCCTTGAATGAACACTGGATACATATTATCACAGCAGTATGGTGATTCTATGTGTCTACATTGAAACATTCTTGTTCATACTGCACTAATATATGTTACTTTTAAACTGTCATGCAGAGAAGGAAATCACAACTAAGTCAATTGACCAAAACTGTATTTATTAAAGTTATTAGCAGGTGACTTTTCAAATGATGCTACATATTAGCAGTAGTGCCACTTTTGGTAGCAACACTTGTGCCCCACACATGACAAATTAAAGTTGTCTATTCGACATAATCCCGCTTGAAGCCGAACCACCGCCAGACGATGGGCCCCGTGCTGTTTTTCTTGGGAATTCATTCTTCCTTCATTTGTTACGAGATTCGCACCTTCTTTCTCTCGCAACAACCCGCTAGTATCACAGCTAACGTTAGCCATGCCGCTACCTCCCTGCTTATCAAGGGCTTGTACGTATGTGAGGTATGACGTGACGTATGTAAGAATGTGCGCCTGCTTGTATGTGAGAAGGAGACACAGGAAAGAGCGAGGAGAGCCTGTAGTGTAATGCCCGCAGCTAAAAACAACTGCGTGAGAATGTCTACTCGAATATTACGATATAGTAATTTTCTATATCGCACAGAGACAAACCCGCAATTTATCTCGTATAGCGATATATCGCCCAGCCCTACATCATGCTGAATTTTTTAAAAATATGCATGTTTTTTTGAAGACGATAGGTTGCCATTAGGTGTGAATGTAAGTTTCTGCTTATGTGTACGCCCTTTGACTGACTGGCAATCAAACATGGGCGGCCAATACAGTACCTTACAAAAGTGAGCACACCCCTCACATTTTTGTAAATATGTCTTTTCACGGGGCACCACTGAAGAAATCTGACTTTTATTCAATACTGACTCATGTAAATTTATTTCCCTCTCAAAATAACAACACACAGTCATTAATATCCAAACCAAGTACACCCCTAGGTGTACAATATTGCAATTTATACTTATACTGTTCACTGCAAGTTCAGCATGGCACCTCGTGGCAAAGAACTCTCTGAGAATCTGGGGAAAAAAGATCAAATTATTTGATTCAGATAGTGTCAAGCATGTGTGGCAAAAACAGGTGAGGAGTACAAAGATATGTCTTGCCTACAGTAAAGCATGGTGGTGGTAATATCATGGACTGGCTAAGTCTTTAGACCTAAACCCTATTGACCATCTGTGGAGTATAATACAGAAAGTTAAGGAGTGCAAAGTCTCGGACATCCACTGACGTATGAATGTATGGTGGTGGTTAGACAGGCTGTTAGCGCACATTGGCAGCCATGTTTCCGTCAGTCTACCACAAGGCACATGCATTTTTTTCAAAATATACGGGTCTTTAAGTCATTTGCTGCGATTAATCACAACCCAAAAGTGTGATTAAAATAATTAATTTGACTGCACTAATTGCTGAACAAATTGTTGACACTTTTGGCACAATTTGGACATTTTGCTTCTCCAGCGATTTGGACGTTAATGTATTGGTGAAGTTATTTTAAGTGGACAGTAAAATGACACTGTTATACAAGCTATATACACTGACTACTTCAGATATTGTGTTAACATGCCATTTCTTCAGTTTTGTCCCATGAAAATGTGTAATAAAATATTTGCAGAAAAGAGAGGGGTGTATTCATGTGTGATACTGTATAATTTTGATAGGCTCCACATCTCAGAGAAAGCTGTATATAAATGAATGGATGAAGTATTCTGAGTATTGGCTGCCTTACTCTCAGAATAAACTACCAAGGATAACTCTGGAATATTGTTCTTAATTCTTCTGGGTTTGTCAAGTTTGAACAGCAATCTTATTTACTTTTTTTTATCACGTTCAGGACCAGGTTTCCAAAGACAAAGCACTGCAGACAGTGGCCAACCTTTCATCAGCTCAGATTGTGTCTGCAAGTGTGATGAAAAGCCAGGCTTCTTTCCCTCCTCCAGTCAGGGTGAGACACACAGACATACTTGCACTTCTGGATAAAAGATGATACTAATACAGTTTGCTCTTTTTCTTTCAGTTTTGGCCCGGCCATGTGCCAGGACAGCCTGGACATTCTCAGGAGTAAGCATAATTTTTTCAACACATGTATTTTTAAGCGAAGAAACCTAAGCTAAAATTGGTAGTTAGTTCATATTTGTTTCCCTTTTGTTACTTTTAGCATCAAGCCCTTTGCACAACCACCATACACAACACTAGCAACTCCTGTCCCTGCACCCATCAGTAAGTATGAACAAGACTCCCGGGTAGCTAATATCTGTAAGGCGGTGGGCCCGGTATAATAAAGACTGTTTATTACTTTTGCAGTCTGTCGATGTATTATAATCCTATGCGGTGTAATATTCTGATACATAATACAAAATCTCAATGGAAGCATCGTGTTCATATGTTAAATTTAATTTGGATTACAACCTAGACATGGATTTCATTTAAAGTAAGCAGTAGCACATTTGACTTACAAATTGATTCAGTCAGCTACATCTTTGCCAAGTCAATGTGAGCACCGTTATGCTGCTTTGGTTATGGTTAACATTACTGTGTATGTGATTCATTTATGATAGGAAATCTAACCTTCAGTACAGCACATTTCCATCTGTTTGGCAGGCTATGAGCCCCTGCCTCCCCCTCGTCCGGCAGCAATAGCAGCTCCTGTGTGGCAGGACAGAACTATTGCCTCAGCAAAACTACGGCTTCTGGAGTACTCTGCCTCTATGGAGACTCAGAAAGACAGAGAGATGGTACAGCAGGTTTTTTTTTTCTTCCCAATTTCAAATCTGATCAACTTATTTTCTTTCCTTATTATCTCTCTACTTGCAGTACAAACACCTGTTTGTGCACATTGGCCCATCCAACCCCAGCTACAGTGACCCTGTACTGGAGTCAATAGATGTCAGACAGATTTACGACAAGTTCTCTGAGAAGAAAGGAGGCCTAAAGGAGCTGTATGAGAAAGGGCCTCACAATGCTTTCTTTCTTGTCAAGTTCTGGGTCAGTAAACATATTATAGATTTAACATAATAGACAAAGTATGATACAGTAATCCCTCATTTATCACTGTTAATTGGTTCAGATAAATACATTTCTGCTAAGTAACAATTATGAGTCAAATATTTTAATAGCTGCAACATAAAAAAAACAGTGTACTACCATCTAAATGCATTATTCAAAATTATGAAAGACCTTTCGACATGTAAATAACACCCATTACTTACTTCATCCCCTCTTAATCTTATACAGTAATGCTGCCTTAGGCTGAACTAATCAATAGCCACGACACCAAAGAGGTTTGTATTTTTGGACACCTCATGTATTGATTTTGATTCAGAACCGATTTACGACTTAACACGATTCTTTTATATTATTTGCCATATACATTATTGTAAAATCTTTTCAAAACAGGTTACAAAAGCTCCACTTGGCTGCTGACATAGGACTTATATGCGCGGTGTTGGCCTAAAACCATCTTTTTAAAAATGGGTTTTCAAAATGTTGTATCAAAAAAAATCACAGTGTCAATCTGATAAAAAAGAGCAACTCCAACCCAATCACAGCGTTACAATATTTAAGATAGAAATGTAGAAAGCAAATTGAATTGGTCTCATCTAGTCAATCAATCAATCAAACTTTATTTGTATCGCATATTTCATACATATCAAATGTAGCACAAAGTGCTTTACATTTTTAAAACCATTTAAAATACAGTACCTTCTGCCCTCATTGCATGATCGCAAGTGGAAGCAGTCAAAACTCCCTACCTCCTATTCCTCTCCACTACACACTTGCACACATAGTAAGAGTCATCTAAAAACATATGTGGCTGAGCACGGAAGAACCAGGTGACACAACACTATCTTAGGGAGCCAATTGCGACCCTGATCTAGGGGAAACGGTTAGGGACCAGAAAGTCCTCTCGCTGAAGAACCTATGAGCCTCCAGTGCAAAGGGATCCCGCTGAGTAATTGCTGGAAATAACTTTATAAATCTAAAATATTTTAAGAGGATAAAAAAATATATATATATATATATTAAGATAAAATATAAAATGCATACATATTACATAAGTATGTAATCAAAAACTAGATAAGATCAGCTTTTATTTACCACATACCAATTAATTAATCATTACAAGATAAACGACGTTAAAAAGATGGTAAAAAAAATATAAGATAAATAAGAATGTTAATTAAACTAAAGTCAGAAAGGGAGGTCTTGAGCTTGTTTTTAAAAATCATAAGATTTTATGCAGTCCTATTCCACCAATAGAGGGCATGAAATTGAAATGACGCCTCCCCGTGGGTATGTGTCCCGACTTTGGGAATAATTAGGAGGCCTCAACCGTGAAACCTCAGGGCCGCAAGGGCTTATATGACTAAAAAAACTTGGAAAAATTAGGGCCAAGACCATTAAGGCATTTAAAAAACTGTAAAATTATCTTCATAGCGATTTTGGAACACACAGGGAGCCAATGCAGTGATTTTAAAACCGGTGTAATATTGGCCCACCATCTGGTCTTCGTCAGCACACGAGCTGAGTTTTGGAGTAATCGAGGTAGTTTTGCACTTTTTTTAGGAAAGCCAGAAAGAGGGACATTACAGTAGTCAATATGACTGGTAATATAAGCATGCATTAGAGTCTCCATGTTGTGCCGAGAGAGAATGGGGCGGACTCTGGTTATAATTTTAAGATGATGAAACCCTATTTTAGTGGTGTATTTAATGTGTATAATAAAACCAAGCTCAGAATCAAAAATCACATGCAGAGTGTTCAACTGCGAACAGTGATTAAAAGAAAGTGACTGTATTCTTGGTAAAAAATTGTGGCAAATACAACTAAAGTATTAATATTTTTAGAGACGTAAATCATATATATACAGCGCTTTTTCTATAGTGACTCAAAGCACTTTATATTTAGTTCATTTAGCCATTTTGTATGCTTAATTCAGGGGGGAAATGTTGGAGAATATGCTTACAAAAAATCTAGGATATAATGACACAGCCATATTTGAAGAGCGATGTGGCAAATTATGTATTTTTTTTAAAAATTGTAATGACATTGATAAAAGAAATATTAACACTAATTGTTTTACATAGTTCATACAAGTCAACATTTTGGGGAGGTTATACTTTGCTCATCCACATGGGGGAGTAATGAATACAGTACATTATTTTCTGACATTGTTCATCATTTCTTCAGGCGGATCTGAGCAGTGATCTTGAGGAGGGTTCCAATGCCTTCTACGGTGTGAGCAGCCAGTACAGTGGAACAGAGAACATCACAATCAGTGTCTCAACAAAGGTCTGCTCTTTTGGCAAACAGGTTGTGGAGAAGGTTGAGGTAAGCATGTCAACAAAATGTTTACATGCTATTGAGTATTTAAACATGTTAACAATGCTCCCACCCACACACCATTTAGACGGAGTATGCACATTTGGAGGGAGGAAAGTATGTGTTCCGCATCCATCGTTCACCTATGTGTGAATATATGATCAACTTCATCCACAAACTCAAACATCTACCGGAGAAATATATGATGAACAGCGTGCTGGAGAACTTTACCATACTACAGGTTGGTAGAGTAAATAGTTCCTTCTTTGTTAATGCAGATCTTTTAAAATAAGTGCCACAAAAGTTAATGAAAAAGCAATACCTCCCCACAGTTATCCCTGATTGGCTAATGATACGAGCAGTTTGTCATGTCTTAACCGTCTCTAATTCACCCTTCTTTTTTTTTTTTTCTGCAGGTTGTGTCCAACAGAGAAACTCAGGAGACTCTGTTGTGCATCGCGTTTGTGTTTGAAGTGTCCACCAGTGAGCATGGAGCACAGTACCACGTTTATCGGCTGGTTAATGACTAGCACACAACTTACGTGCAAAGACTGTGTCAACCCTTTCCAGTCCACTCATACTGATTACCACATGTGACACACTAATAATGTATGTATCACCATCACCACAATCTACACTCACAGCACCCCACAATTGTAAACACTAAAGTCGAGCTTAATTGTTCTTTTTTTCTTTCTATATTTTGGGGCTGTAAATAATGACTTAATGTTTTGTTATCTATGATCTGCAGTTTTACCACTGTTCAGTGTAGGGAATTACATTTTTTTATTGAATTCACAGATTAATATCCAGCCTCAAAAGTATGAAAAAGTTCTTAAAACTTGTATTATGTTTAAAAGAGGATATTCATTAGTCTGAGTGAAGTTACGCCTGAGAAATGGTTCCAATCTTTTCCAGGGAAGTAAATGCATATTTGACATAGCTATCGGTATGACCGATATGTTTGAATATAGCTTGTCATAAAGCATTTTATCAGTGTTATTGTCACTACCACAGTGACAAGTCGGAGTCTAATGATGTCACGAGGCGCAGGGTCTTCTTCCCTGCAGTGAACTACATGTAAGGATGGGAATCAATAGTTAATGGCAAGGAGGAAAAGATAAAACAAAGTGTTAAGTCCAAAAATAATTAATAAAATTAACACACACAAAGGCCACAGCGTTCTGAAACCAGTAGTTCCCTTGACTGTTTACAGACACCATCGTTTGCCTTTGCTGCAGTATTTCTACCTCCGTGTGAGTTGGGATTCAAATGTGCTTTCATAAAGCTCTGATTTAAGGAGCACTGACGTATAGGAAGTGTACACTACATTTTTAATGGTACTGTTTATAAGCCAAAATTAGCAAAATGTACTGCTTTTAAAAAAAATTTAAAAATACAAATACAATGACCGTTTTACTAGCAAAGCTGGAGTAATACTCTAATTTTTGTGTGTGTGTGTATATATATATATATATATATATATATATATATATATATATATATATATATAAAACACCAGACATGGTACAGAGACCATGCCACATTCACCCACAGTGAACTCTGGTAAATTCCTATGAACTGACTCTTGCATTTTGTTTTGCTCTGTGGAATGTCTTTGACATATCTCGGTACACTTACCCATTATTTAGCAAACAATGTTATTTGACTATCATACCTTCTTTTACTAGCAGGATAATCATGTATGTGAACAGTGACGTGTGTGTTTTTGCTTTTGCATATCATGAAAGTTTGAGCCAACACATTGGTAAACAATGGTTAAAAAAAGCACATTCACCATGTGGTTAGCAATTGTTGTCATATCTTCCTTGTGTACTCACATCTGCTCAGTAAATTTAAAATGTGCCTTTTAGGCTATGGCCATGCCAATAAAATCACTCTTGTTGTTTGCAGAACTCACCTGGTTTTTGTCTAATTATTGGTACAAAAATATCTTTGTATATTATTTCCAATTAAAGGGGACAAAAATGCACTAAGCTTTGTATCTGCTAGGTGGCACTGCTGCCTTGGATTTACAGACATTTAAATGTCATAAGGTTCTATTTGTTGTAAATGACCTGCTGGGCCTCCTGTTTATGTAATCAAATTGCATGTATGGCTTACAAAAAGAATGATGTACTTAAATATAAATGAATGTCTAGGAAATTACAAAAAATATGTTTTTGTCAGGTTGATTATGCCTGCACGACCAATAGGACTATAATAATCCAAAAGCTCACTGCTTAGTCAAGAAGTGTTTTCACACTATTCTATTTGTGAATGTATGGATTTTATTGCAATGATGCATGAACACAAGATGAAGGCAACGGTGCACATGTTTCTTGAATTAGAAACTTTTTACCATTACACAAAAAAACAGGGTTTTAGCTTTGGGGCTAAAGAACACACCATCATTTGTACTCTTGGGTGGGTGCGGCTGTCTCTAATGTAAAGGCCAAGTATGGATGTGTTGTATGTATTTGTTGGCCAACGTAATTAAGTGTTAAATAAGCATTATTCCCGCTTCCGCCATCCTAGTCACTGCCGTTGTGTCCTTGAGCAAGACACTTTACCCACCTGCTCCCAGTGCCACCCACACTGGTTTAAATGTAACTTAGATATTGGGTTTCACTATGTAAAGCGCTTTGAGTCACTAGAGAAAAGCGCTGTATAAATATAATTCACTTCACTTCACATTATACAAATGGCATAGAGCAAATAATTTTTTAGAGTGCTCCTGTTGGAAAAAGGAACTTGGACCACTCGTAAAACATCTGCAGATCCTTGCCACACTGGCAGTTAAATGTTTTATTTATTGATTTATTTTAACTTAAATGCAATCAGTAGTCATTTCTTTAAGTTATTTAGTTATAATAGTGTTCCCCGATGTTCCATTTTATGTCCTGTCCTTTTCATAATTTTGGACTATTCAACAGGTGGCCCACAAATTCAGTTCAGAAAACTTGTATTTTGCAGCAGATTTCTTTTAAACTATAGTGCTGTCAAAACACATGGTCCTTAACTTTCTAGACATGTGGCTTAGTTGAATATACATGCAATATAATAATGCTGCCTGTTAACCTACCTTTCAAGAACTTTAGCTAGGATGCATAACTTGGACATTAATCTACAGTTATTAATAGCAGTGGTATCTACTCCTTTCAAAAAAAGGTAAAACATAGGCAGATTCCCATATTTTAGCAAGCTCAGTACTGGACAAGGAAATATTATCTGTAAGCGGTTTTACAATGAAATCTACTATGGATAACTAGTTGGTCCTTTATTATTATTATTAGTATTTTTATTATTATTATTATTCTCTACCTTAGATGTCTCTATTATTATTATTATTATTATTCTCTCCCTTAGATGTCCATTTTAGGGCCTTAACACATACAGTGGGGCAAAAAGGTATTTAGTCAGCCACCGATTGTGCAAGTTCTCCCACTTAAAATGATGACAGAGGTCTGTAATTTTCATCATAGGTACACTTCAACTGTGAGAGACTGAATGTGGAAAAAATAATCCAGGAATTCACATTGTAGGAATTTTAAAGAATTTATTTGTAAATTATGGTGGAAAATAAGTATGTGGTCAACCATTCAAAGCTCTCACTGATGGAAGGAGGTTTTGGCTCAAAATCTCACGATACATGGCCCAATTCATTCTTTCCTTAACACGGATCAATCGTCATGTCACCTTAGCAGAAAAACAGCCCCAAAACATGATGTTTCCACCCCCATGCTTCACAGTAGGTGTAGTGTTCTTGGGATGCAACTCAGTACTATTCTTCCTCCAAACACGACGAGTTGAGTTTATACCAAAAAGTTCTATTTTGGTTTCATCTGACCACATGACATTCTCCCAATCCTCTGCTGTATCATCCATGTATCCATTTTGGTATAAACTCAACTCATCGTGTTTGGAGGAAGAAGAATACTGAGTTGCATCCCAAGAACACCACACCTACTGTGAAGCATGGGGGTGGAAACATTATGCTTTGGGGCTGTTTTTCTGCTAAGGGGACAGGACGATTGATCCTTGTTAAGGAAAGAATGAATGGGGCCATGTATCGTGAGATTTTGAGCCAAAACCTCCTTCCATCAGTGAGAGCTTTGAATGGTTGACCAAATACTTATTTTCCACCATCATTTACAAATAAATTCTTAAAAATTCCTACAATGTCAATTCCTGGATTTTTTTTTACCACATTCTGTCTCTCACAGTTGAAGTGTACCTATGATGAAAATTACAGACCTCTGTCATCATTTTAAGTGGGAGAACTTGCACAATCGGTGGCTGACTAAATACTTTTTTGCCCCACTGTATATGGTGCTGCTTCGGTGGTACATCATATTTCACCATGTTAAAGGCAAGAGTTTTTGCTTTGGCAGAAACGTGGTCGCTTTGATGTGGTATATTACATGCGACCTGATCACTATGATGCTTCTTTGACGGTATGCTGTATGTGACAGTGTTAAAGGCAATCCCAGTTAGGGGAAAATAACCAACACTAATCCATAGGAACTAACTTTTGTTAGCTCTCTATGGTAACTGTCATTATGTACATCCCTCCATCCATTTTCTACCGCTTGTCCCTTTTGGGGTTGCAGGGGGTGCTGGAGCCTATCTCAGCTGCATTCAGGCAGAAGGCGGGGTACACCCTGGACAAGTCGCCAACACATAGACAACGTTCACACTCACATTCACACACAAGGGACCATTTAGTGTTGCCAATCAACCTATCCCCAGGTGCCTGTCTTTGGAGGTGGGAGGAAGCCGGAGTACCTGGAGGGAACCCACGCGGTCACGGGGAGAACATGCAAACTCCGCATAGAAAAATCCCGAGCCCGGGATTGAACTCAGGACCTTTGTATTGTGAGGCACACCGTGCTTCCCCATTATTTACATGTAAGCATGAATAGTGATTCATCGTGCATTTGGACGGTCTCCTAGGTCAGAAAAACACTAACATCCATAACATTTTTAAAGACAAATTTTTGGACTCCACCCAAGATGGCTACTACACAGCAAAACTACAAGCTGTAATACCCTTGTCAGCCTGTGGGAGTCATAAATCATTAAGGACTACAACCAAGATGGCAGATAACTTTCAAAATTACAATGGTGACTGGATGATTTCCGGTTTATGCCATGCCCACTTCCGGGGGTCATAAATCAATCCCCCGCTCGCCCTCCTTAATTAGTGGGTCCATGGAGGCCACGCCCACTTCCTCGGGGTCATAAAACCCCACCTTACATCCGGTCATAAAACAATACCCCGTGGCCCCCCATTTTTGGTGGGCCTAAATCTTCTCTTGTTTGTACAGAGGTAACAATTTGGCGTGTGTTTTACTAATCTGCAATATTCTCTTTACAAACAGAGATGTCTAAAGCTTGACAGTCAAAACAGGAGTTCCTTTGGAGTGCAGGTGTCTAGGGTGTGGTGGGAAAATCCGACCGTCATAAAACGTAGCCAAAAACAATCCGGTTATGCAGCGAGCATGTGCTCACGTTACTTAATTTTAATACTCCCCTTCCCGTTACTATGTACATATTGTTCTACTTTGCAAGGCTTGCTCATGCTGAGGCCTGTCTTGCTCTGACAGCTCGCCAACATTGCAACTCATTAAAGAACCAGAATCTTTTCAAATACGAGTTAGAGATTGAAATTTAAGCACAAAGTTCAGACTAGTACTAATTACCTCTAAGTGGAGTATGAATAAAGCAGAGCACGTATCAATGCAATGAGCATCGAGGTGTGGAAGAACAGCTGCTTTAATTGAGCAATAAACAAGAATTTTGTGTGTCATTCGTTTACTATCAAAGCCAGTTAAAAAAAAAAAGGGTGGAAAAATCTCACCAAACAGTGAGTCATGATGAGCCGTCACAACACAAAAGGTCAGCCCTACTAATTAGTTGTTTAGTGATTGTTATACAGCATAGCATTTGTAATATACCAACTGCTACCCAATGCAAACACACCCACATCTTATTTTATCCAAATGCATTCATCAAAACTAGAACAGATGAGTTCTACCATTTGTGATAGAACAGAAATAAAGGAGTGGTGCACACTGAACTATGAAAAAAAACATCCTGTACACATCCTTTTCTAGATTCTTTCTCCCTGGTAGGCACTATCAAACATCCATCCATTTCCTACCGCTTGTCGCGGGGGGCGTTGGAGCCTTTTTTTTTTTTTTTTGTCCTGTCCAGCTTCTCAGGCAAATCATATAGTTGATGTCGATGCCCATATCGGCTGTTCAGATTTACTTTACAAAAGAGAAGTGTAGGATACTTTTCTTGTTGCCTTGTTTGAATTTGGCTTGATTAAATGTATTAATATTATCATTTGGTGCAGCCGGGCTGGAGCAGGAGGGGATAGAAAGAGAAAAAAAGGAAGACAGAGGGGGAAATTGTGGGGATAAGAGGGGGATTATACAGAGAGACAAAAACAACAACAGCAAACACAACAAAAACAACAACAACAATAGAACAACACCAGCACATACGGTATGTACAAATATGATCGTAAAAGTGATAGCAAAGGAACAGTTAGTGAAATAAATAATAATATAGAAATGACAATGAGCATTTTTACACTACAACTGGAGCAATACAAATACCAATAGAAAAAGCGCTATTGATTAAGAAAAATACCAATAGTTTACCTCTATTATCAACAATACAGTTGATCAAATGCAGCAAAACGTATACAAAATAACTAGAAAGATTTTAAAAAAATTAAAGAAAAGGAATACCGAAAGATGGAGGGGAGGAGAGAGAGGCAACCTATATTAATTTTCAATCAATCAATCAAAGTTTATTGATATAGCCCCAAATCACAAATGTCTCAAAGGACTGCACAAATCATTACGACTACAACATCCTCGGAAGAACCCACAAAAGGGCAAGGAAAACTCACACCCAGTGGGCAGGGAGAATTCACATCCAGTGGGACGCCAGTGACAATGCTGACTATGAGAAACCTTGGAGAGGACCTCAGATGTGGGCAACCCCCCACCCCCTCTAGGGGACCGAAAGCAATGGATGTCGAGCGGGTCTAACATGATACTGTGAAAGTTCAATCCATAGTTCAACACAGCCGCGAGAGTTCAGTTCAAGCGGATCCAAGACAGCAGCGAGAGCCCCGTCCACAGGAGACCATCTCAAGCGGAGGCGGATCAACAGCGTAGAGATGTCCCCAACCGATACAAGCGAGTGGTCCATCCTGGGTCCCGACGAGCGGTCCATCCTGGGTCTCGACTCTGGACAGCCAGTACTTCATCCATGGTCATCGGACCGGACCCCCTCCACAAGGGAGGGGGGGACATAGGAGAAAGAAAAGAAGCGGCAGATCAACTGGTCTAAAAAGGAGGTCTATTTAAAGGCTAGAGTACACAGATGAGTTTTAAGGTGAGACTTAAATGCTTCTTGTAAATAATACTTGGTCAACAGCCATACAGGTCACATTGAGGGTGGCCAAGTAAACAACTTTAACACTGTTACAAATATGCGCCACACTGTGAACCCACACCAAACAAGAATCACAAACACATTTCGGGAGAACATCCGTACCGTAACATAACATAAACACAACAGAACAAATACTCAGAACCCCTTGCAGCACTAACTCTTCCGGAACGCTACAATATACACTCCCCGCTACCCACCTCAACCTCCTCATGCTCTCTCAGGGAGAGCATGTCCCAAAATTCCAAGCTGCTGTTTTGAGGCATGTTAAAAAAAAATGTATGCACTTTGTGATGTCAATAATAAATATGTCAATGCCATGTTGGCACTTTTTTTTTTCCATAACTTGAGTTGATTTATTTTGGAAAACCTTGTTACTTTGTTTAATGCATCCAGCGGGGCATCACAACAAAATTAGGCATAATAATGTTTGCTACTATATTGGATCCACTTTGGACTGGACTCTCACCGTTACGTTAGATCCACTATGGCTTGGACTTTCACAATATCATGTTAGACCCGCTCGACATCCATTGCTTTCGGTCCCCTTGAGGGGAGGGGGGTTGCCCACATATGTTGTAGATTGTTATAGTAACAATAGGTTGGAGCCTATCTCAGCTGCATCCTGGACAAGTCGCGGCCTCACCGCAGCGCCAACATAGATGGACAACATTCACAGACAAACATTGCACTCCAAAACCAGCAGACATTCCAACAACTGCGTCTTTCCCCTTGCCATTAACTTTTGAAACGGTGACTAATAATCTTGTGACACTTTTTGCACATCACTGTAGTTTCAGTTTTACTGTATTCATCTCCGTAACTGTTCTGATGATCAGTATCACTGCTCACTTCTATTAACATCTCTTTCTTCTTTGTACGGTCGCATATATTTCCTCCCTAAGTGTGTAATTTGTTAGTTCCTAGTGTTTTTGTTATTTGTACCGGAGTGACTCTGATGACAAGATCTTTGACCTTTTTTTTTTAACATACTCGGCCAATAAAGATGATTCTGATTGTGATTCCATATCTGTTGCATTGTTGCACGATTGGTCTTTAAAAAATGGGCAAGGATAGGCAAGCACAATTAAAACTAAAAATATATTACCACTAATAGTCGCACACGCACTAGGTGTGGTGAAATTACTCTCTGTATTTGACCCATCCCCTTGTTCCACCCCCTGGGAGATGAGGGTAGCAGTGAGCAGCAGCGGTGGCCACGCTCAGGGGATCAGTTTGGTGATTTAACTCCAATTCCATCCCTTGATGCTCAGTGCCAAGCAAGGAGGTAATGGGTCACATTTTCGTCCGGGGTTTGAACTCACGACCTACCGATTCCAGGGCGTAAACTAACCACAAGGCAAATGAAGCTGGACACTCCCCTTTCCTCTCCGTTATCTCTCCTGCTTGCTTCTTTGTTTTGTCTTGTCTTAACTTTCTTGTTGCCTCTTTCTGCACTGCTCTGCAAATCAAAACATTGGAACTACTTAACTGGCCTCAACAAAATTGACAAGATCTTGGGTTTGGGGGAACCTGCTGTCGTGACGAAGCGGTTGTTGCTGGACACACGACAGACTCTTGGGAGAAGAAGGAGTGCCGCGTGCCTGGCGACCTTTTTCTGTCGAGGATGTGAAGATATCCACCTATTTGGAGTTATGACAACAGGACATCTGCTGATTGGAGTAAGCGTTGCTCTGGTTTGTCGACAAATTGGAAGTTGCTGGCAGTCTTCAAAGTACCCCAAAGCTGCCACAAATTATTGGAGGATGCGGGAAGAACTGTGGATTACATCGGACTGTCTACCCCGCAGGGTTTGAGGACCAGTCATAGACAATTTAGAGTGAAAAGCAAATTTTGTTTTCACTCGCATACAAAACATTCGAACTTGGATTGTTTCCCTGGCTTCGAGACTCTCCTGAAGAACAGCGCAGCGAAGACACAACAAACTCCCTTCTTGTCTCTCATGGACACACACATCTTGTTGTTGACTTTGGACGAGACGGCACAATACATCAAGGCCGCGGAACAGAGACACACTACGGGCTTACATACACACATACACAAAAAAAAAAATATAAGCCACACATACACACCTGACTTTTCGTTTAAATACAAACTTCTCACTGTGGGCTTATTACAGCTGACTGATTTGCAGGTGTGAAATTGGTTGTGAGTTCATGCACTGTGTTGGTTTTGTTGCTCATGCACTGTTCATTTTGTACACCCGTATAAAAAAACATGGTAACACTTTAGTATGGGGAATATATTCACCATTAATTAGTTGCTTATGAACATGCAAATTAGGAACATATTGGCTCTTAGCGGGACGTCATTACGCTTGTAATAGATGAAAATATCTCATGAAAGCCTCATATAAGTTACTCGAGGACAAAAGTTGCTAAATGTGTTGGAATGATGAGGAGATCATGTCATTTATTGAACACCAATGCTCTGCTGTTATTGTGTCATTCATTTATTATGTCATATTTAAACTATTGTGTTGAAGTCTGGGGTAATTGTTATAAATCACATCTCCAGCCTTTAGTCACTCTGCAGAAAAAGGCCATCAGGATTGTGTCCAATGTTCACTACAGACGTCATTCAAATCCACTATTTATGGACTTAAAGCAGGGGTCACCAACCTTTTTTAAACCAAGAGCTACTTCTTGGGTACTGATTAATGCGAAGGGCTCCCAGTTTGATACACACTTAAATAAATTGCCAGAAATAGTTATTATGCTCAATTTACCTTTAATAAATAAATCTATATATATCAAAAAATGGGTATGTGTCTATCATTCCGTCGTACATGTTTTTCCTTTTACGGGAGGTTTTTTGTAGAGAATAAATGATTTTAAAAAAAAAAGTAATTGAACGGTTTAAAAGACGAGAAAATTTAATTTTGAAACATAGTTTATCTTCAATTTCGACTCTTTAAAATTCAAAATTCAACCGAAAAAAAAGAAGAGAAAAACGAGCTAATTCAAATCTTTTTGAAAAACTTTAAAAAAGAATTTATGAAACATCATTAGTCATTTGACCTGATTAAGATTAATTTTAGAATTTTGTTGACATGTTTTAAATAGGTTAAAATCCAATCTGCACTTTGTTAGAATATATAACAAATTGGACCAAGCTATATTTCTAACAAAGACAAATTCAAAAGACTTTGAAATCTGATTTATATTTGATTCTAGATTTGCCAGAATAATTTTTTGGAATTTTAATCATAAGTTTGAAGAAATATTTCACAAATATTCTTTGTCGAAAAAACAGAAGCTAAAATGAAGAATTAAATAAAAATGTATTTATTATTCTTTACAATTTAAAAAAAATAAAAATACTTGAACATTGATTTAAATTTTCAGGAAAGAAGAGGAAGGAATTTAAAAGGTAAAAAGGTAAATGTGTTTAAAAATCATAAAATAATGTTTAAGGTTGTAACAAGAAGCAAAGTAAAAAAATAAATTAATTTATTTAAACAAGTGAAGACTAAGTCTCTAAAATATTTTCTTGGATTTTTAAATTGTAATTGAGTTTTGTCTCTCTTAGAATTAAAAATGTTGAGCAAAGAGAGACCAGCTTGCTAGTAAATAAAAAATAAAAAAAAAATAGAGGCAGCTCACTGGTAAGTGCTGCTATTTGGGCTATTTTTAGAACAGGCCAGCGGGCTACTCATCTGGTCCTAACGGGCTGCCTGGTGCCCGCGGGCACCGTGTAGGTGACCCCTGACTTAAAGCAACTTAAACAGAACGATGTGATCAACTTTAAAACTGCTCAAATTATGTTCAGGGCATCCCAAAACTCTCTACCATCCAATATACAGAACCCATTTCATGACAGAGATGATCACCATAGTTACAGTTGAAGAGGTAACAACAAATTATATGTGCTTAAATTTCGAACAACTTTAAAATCAATGTGCATTTCAGTGCGTGGAGTCACTCTGTGGAACAACGTGTTCTGGCATGATTCAATTTAAAACACTGTTTAAAAGAGAAGTACTGAAGAAGTACGAGGAGGAAAGAGAGTGATGCTCTCAGTACAGAGCGATGGGAGAGAGGTGTATGGTCAGAGAGTGTTTGGGCCCCCCTGTGTGTGTGCGTGTGTGTGTGTGTTTTGTCTAGTTTTGTCTTGTCTCATAGTATTGTAAGTGTACAGGAGTTTTTCTTGTTTTTTTTTTATAGAGTATTGTTCTTGTATTATATTGTTTATGTTAAATGTGGAATGAGTGAGAGGTGTTGGGCTATTATAAGCAGCTGCTTCATCCAACCCCTTTTCAAGCCTTGCATAAATATCTTTGCCAACATGTAAAAAAAACAAAAACAACTGTGTTTAGTTGTACTGTGCAGGTTTAAAATAAATATTTCAATTCAATTCAATAACTAGTCGTTATTAAGTACTTATTAATGCCTATTCGGCATGACCTTATTCTAGCCCTGACCCTAACCCTAACCAAATAACTCTAAATTAAGTCTTTATTACTAGCAATATGTTCCCCTAGTGGCCAAATAACTCTAAATTAAGTCTTTGTTACTTAAAATATGTTAAATAAATAATAAATGGGTTGTACTTGTATAGCGCTTTTCTACCTTCAAGGTACTCAAAGCGCTTTGACACTACTTCCACATTTACCCATTCACACACACATTCACACACGGATGGAGGGAGCTGCCATGCAAGGCGCCAACCAGCACCCATCAGGAGCAAGGGTGAAGTGTCTTGCTCAGGACACAACGGACGTGACGAGGTTGGTACTAGGTGGGAATTGAACCAGGGACGCTCGGGTTGCGCACGGCCACTCTCCCCACTGCGCCACGCCGTATGTTCCGCATATTAAAGTGTTACCAAAAACATATAACTTTGTCTTGAATTTAAAAAAAATACAATTTAATTTTTCACTTAAGAAGGGTTCGGTGAATGCGTGTATGAAACTGGTGGGGTCCGTACCTCCAACCAGGTTAAAGGCCTACTGAAATGAGATTTTCTTATTTAAACAGGGATAGCAGGTCCATTCAATGTGTCATACTTGATCATTTCGCGATATTGCCATATTTTTGCTGAAAGGATTTAGTAGAGAACATCCACGATAAAGTTTGCATCTTTCGGTGCTTACAGAAAAGCCCTGCCTCTACCGGAAGTCGCAGACGATGACGTCACATGTTTGATGGCTCCTCACATATTCACATTGTTTTTAATGGGAGCCTCCAACAAAAAGTGCTATTCGGACCGAGAAAACGACAATTTCCCCATTAATTTGAGCGAGGATGAAAGATTTGTGTTTGACGATATTGATAGCGACGGACTAGAAAAAAAAAAAGCGATTGCATTGGGACAGATTCCGATGTTTTTAGACACATTTACTAGGTTAATTCTGGGAAATCCTTTATCTTTCTATTGTGTTGTTAGTGTTTTTGTGAGTTAAATAGTACCTAATAGTCGGAAGGGTGTCTCCACGGGTGTCATGACGCCAATGTCTCAGGGGAGTTGACGGCAGCTATGGACGGCACAAGCTCAGCTTTTCTCCGGTAAGAACTGACTTTTTAACCACAATTTTCTCACCAAAACCTGCTGGTTGACATGTGGTCTGGATCCATGTTCTCTTGACCGCGCTCTGATCCATAGGAAAGTTTCACCTCCGGGAATTTTAAACAAGGAATCACCGTGTGTTTGTGTGGCTAAAGGCTAAAGCTTCCCAACTCCATCTTTCTACTGTGACTTCTCCAATATTAATTGAACAAATTGCAAAAGATTCAGCAACACAGATGTCCAAACAACTGTATAATAACGCCATTAAAGCAGACGACATTTATCTGTGTGTGTGCGCAGCGCTCATACTTCCTAAAAACCCGTGACGTCTTGCGTACACGTCATCATTACATGACGTTTCAAAGACGAAACTCCCGGGAAATTTAAAATTGTAATTTAGTCAACTAAAAAGGTCGTATTGGCATGTGTTGCAATGTTAATATTTCATCATTGATATATAAACTATCAGATTGCGTGCTGGGTAGTAGTGGGTTTCAGTAGGCCTTTAAAGTGTTACCAAAAGCATATAACTTTGTCTTGAATTAAAAAGGAAAAAATCCTTTTATTTTTCACTAAAGAAGGGTTCGGTGAATGCGTGTATGAAACTGGTGGGGTCCGGTACCTCTGTAACCGGTGGTCTTTTCCTCTGCGTTGTGTGTTGTTTATGGAAGACGACCGACACCATGGGTTTCTCCACTGCACTTTACTGATAATACAGAATACAATTGTCATCAAAAACTTTCCGCCATCGTGGAGCCCCTCTCCGGTTATCGTAGACAAAAAGGGGGCGGGCGTAGTTACATACAAAGTAAAATAAAAACAAACCTGATAATACAAAATACAATTGTCATCAAAAACTTTGTGCCATCGTCGAGCCCCTACACAAATATAATAATGAACAAGAAATGAATTGAAGTTCTTAACAAGACAAAATATTTTCTGTCGTCGCATGGACGCTTACCTCTCCCTTTATCGTAGATCATGGGTGTCAAACTCTGGCCCGCGGGCCAAATTTGGCCCGCCGTACAATTTCATTTGGTCCTTGAGGCAATATCAAATTAACATTAGAGCTGGCCCGCCGGTACTATAAAGGCACTGCCTTTAGCGTTGTCTACAATATGTTGTCACGTCCGCTTTTACTCCATACAAACAGCGTGCTGGCCAAGTCACATGATATATGCGACTCGTACACACACTTAAGTGAATGCCACGCATACTTGCTCAACAGCCATACAGGTCAGACTGAGGGTGGCCGTATAATCAACTTTAACACTGTTACAAATATGCGCCACACTGTGAACCCACACCATACAAGAATGACTAACATATTTCGGGAGAACATCCGCACCGTAAAACACAACATAAACACAACAGAACAAATACCCAGAACCTCTTGCAGCACTGACTACAATCAAAACCCGCCCTCCACCACCAACCCCACCCAATCTCATTATTATTTTATTTTAAGATTTATTTGCCTGTGGAAAAATGTAATGTTGATATTTACCTCAGAAGGCTGCAAATATAAAAGAGGCATTATATGTTTTATTTAAATTGTATTTATTTGACCTTTTTTTTTTTCGTTTGTTTTTTGAATGTTGATTTTGCACAATTAAGTTATATAATTATTGCATGTTCCATATTCATTGTTCGAGCAAATCAGTGTAGCAAACTGAGCAATAATTAATTTATTCATGCACTTTCTCTTGCTACTTCAAGGCTTGAATGTTTGATTCATTCTTTATTGTTATTTTATTTTCACATTTATTATTAGTCCGTGGACAAAGTTTATTTTGATATTTACCTCAGAAGGCGGCAAATAGAAAAGAGGCACTCAATTTTTATTTAAATTTTATTTGATATGCCATTGATATTTTCTAATTATTATTATTATTATTTGAAACTCGATTTTGCAAGTCACTATAAAGTTATATAAGCCTTGCTTGTTCAATATTCAATGCAAAACTTTTGGGGTCCCTATTAAAAGGTTAATTTGTTCAACCTCGGCCCGCCGCTTTGTTCAGTTTTAAATTTTGGCCCACTCTGTATTTGACTTTGACACCCCTGTCGTAGACGAAAAAGGAAGTTGGAGGGCGTGTCCAACGCATATAAAAAGACAGGTGTCACAGTAATTATTGCAGTAGGAGGGACAACGAGACAATGGTTCCACATTGACAAAAAAATCAAACAATATTCAGGTATCCACATGTAACTTACATATTTTGTGTAATTCAATCAATCAATCAATGTTTACTTATATAGCCCTAAATCACTAATGTCTCAAAGGGCTGCACAAACCACTACGACATCCTCGGTAGGGCCACATAAGGGCAAGGAAAACTCACACCCAGTGGGACGTCGGTGACAATGATGACTATGAGAACCTTGGAGAGGAGGAAAGCAATGGATGTCGAGCGGGCCTAACATGATACTGTGAAAGTTCAATCCATAATGGATCCAACACAGTCGCGAGTGTCCAGTCCAAAGCGGATCCAACACAGCAGCGAGAGTCCCGTTCACAGCGGAGCCAGCAGGAAACCATCCCAAGCGGAGGCGGATCAGCAGCGCAATTATAACAATAAGGAGCTGAGCCGGAAGGCAAAGCTCTCAATTTACCGGTCGATCTACATTCCCATCCTCACCTATGGTCATGAACTTTGGGTCATGACCGAAAGGATAAGATCACGGGTACAAGCGGCCGAAATGAGTTTCCTCCGCCGGGTGGCGGGGCTCTCCCTTAGAGATAGGGTGAGAAGCTCTGCCATCCGGGAGGAGCTCAACGTAAAGCCGCTGCTCCTCCACATCGAGAGGAGCCAGATGAGGTGGTTCGGGCATCTTGTCAGGATGCCACCCGAACGCCTCCCCACGGAGGTGTTTAGGGCACGTCCAGCTGGTAGGAGGCCACGGGGAAGACCCAGGACACGTTGGGAAGACTGTGTCTCCTGGCTGGCCTGGGAACGCCTCGGGATCCCCCGGGAAGAGCTAGACGAAGTGGCTGGAGAGAGGGAAGTCTGGGCTTCCCTGCTTAGGCTGCTGCCCCCGCGACCCGACCTCGGATAAGCGGAAGATGATGGATGGATAGAAAATACATTATTTACAAGACGTAATTCACCCTGTTACACCTCCAACCAGGTTAAGATCCACTGCCCTAGTGTGTGAATCCATCCATCCCATCCATCCATTTCCCACCGCTTATTCCCTTTCGGGGATCGCGGGGGGTGCTGGCACCTATCTCGGCTACAATCGGGCGGAAGGCATGGTACACCCTGGACAAGTCGCCACCTCATCGCAGGGCCAACACAAATAGACAGACAACATTCACACTCACATTCACACACTAGGGCCAATTTAGTGTTGCCAATCAACCTATCCCCAGGTGCATGTCTTTGGAAGTGGGAGGAAGCCGGAGTACCCACAGGGAACCCACGCATTCACGGGGAGAACATGCAAACTCCACACAGAAAGATCCCGAGCCTGGATTTGAACCCAGGACTGCAGGAACTTCGTATTGTGAGGCAGACGCACTAGCGCCTCTCCCACCGTGAAGCTAGTGTGTGAATGTGAGTGTGAATGTTGTCTGTCTACCTGTGTTGGCCCTGCGATGAGCTAGTGACTTGTCCAGGGTGTACGCCGCCTTCCTTCCGATTGTAACTGAGATAGGCACCAGCGCACCCCAAAGCGAATAGGCGGTAGAAAAGGGATGGATGGATTGTTAAAAGACAATCATTTCCGGTTGTTGTTTTCACAACAGAACTCGACTTTATGGACATCTTTTTCCTCGTGTACAGTGATTCTGTATCTATAATGTGGGGAGAGTGCGTTTAAAAAAAAAAAAAAAAGTGTGTTCATGTTCCCAGAGAGTCCGACACCTGCACGAGAAGAGTGGGCAGGCGGCCCCACCTTCGACTGCTGGGCGCGGCCCCGGGTGGAGCTCCCATGTTCACTCCCTCACTTCCTCGCACGTCCGCTCGCAGTTCGACCCGCACTCCCCTCGGCTTAAAGGCAGCTCGTCTCGGGCGAACGATCCAACGATACAAAACAACAATAAAGAACAATAGGATGATCGCTGCGGAGCCGCTGCGTTCGGCCATGACGGCGGGCCGAGTGGAGGACACCTCGCTGGCCCTGCCTTCCGACACCAGGCTGCACAGCGGCGCACACCGGGTGCTGGATCAAGTGCAGACCATCAAGAGGAGCAAGTCTAAACACGGCAAGAATGGCACGCCTGCAAGTATGGAACAACTTCATTCACACTCCTAAATAACCCTGCATGCTCGCAATGTTAGTGGACATCTTTTATCTGTTTTTTGGAACACCATCAGCAAGAGACTATATTTGCCTTTAACACTTCAAAGAGGAGAATACAATATACAGGATCAAAAGACTAGATTTGTAGAAAAAAATAATTAGATTTAGTGAAATTATCAGGCAGAAGGTTAATTTTATTTATTAAAACATCCTAAAATTAAGATGTGTACATGTACAAATAAACAGGATTTTATAGAAATAAGTATGGCATGCTGTAAGTGAGTGTTGGACTCCGCCAAGGCTGTCCTTTGTCACCGATTCTGTTCATAACTTTTATGGACAGAATTTCTAGGCGCAGTCAAGGCGTTGAGGGGTTCCGGTTTGGTGGCCGTGGGATCAGGTCTCTGCTTTTTGCAGATGATGTGGTCCTGGTGGCTTCATCTGGCCAGGATCTTCAGCTCTCGCTGGATCGGTTCGCACCCGAGTGTGAAGCGACCGGAATGAGAATCAGCACCTCCAAGTCCGAGTCCATGGTTCTCTCCCGTAAAAGGGTGGAGTGCCATCTCCGGGTTGGGGAGGAGACCCTGACCCAAGTGGAGGAGTTCAAGTACCTAGGAGTCTTGTTCACGAGTGAGGGATTGGGTGGATCGTGAGATCGTCAGGCGGATCGGTGCGGCGTCTTCAGTAATGCGGATTTGTACCGATCCGTTGTGGTGAAGAAGGAGCTGAGCCGGAAGGCAAAGCTCTCAATTTACCGGTCGATCTACGTTCCCATCCTCACCTATGGTCATGAGCTTTGGGTCATGACCGAAAGGATAAGATCACGGGTACAAGCGGCCGAAATGAGTTTCCTCCGCCGGGTGGCGGGGCTCTCCCTTAGAGATAGGGTGAGAAGCTCTGCCATCCAGGAGGAACTCAAAGTAAAGCCGCTGCTCCTCCACATCGAGATGAGCCAGATGAGGTGGTTCGGGAATCTGGTCAGGATGCCAACCGAACGCCTCCCTAGGGAGGTGTTTAGGGCACTTCCAACCGGTAGGATGCCACGGGGAAGACCCAGGACACGTTGGGAAGACTATGTCTCCCGGCTGGCCTGGGAACGCCTCGGGATCCCCCGGGAGGAGCTGGACGAAGTGGCTGGGGAGAGGGAAGTCTGGGCTTCCCTGTTTAGGCTGCTGCCCCCGCGACCCGACCTCGGATAAGCGGAAGTTGATGGATGGATGGATGTATGTATGGATGCTGTAAACAAGCACTTTTAAACGTGCATTTCTTAAATTAAGCACCCTACTCGTAGAGTGGCCGTGTCAGCAACTTGAGGATTCCTAGTCACTGCCGTCGTGTCCTTGGGCAAGGCACTTTACCCACCTGCTATACAGTGCCACCCACACTGGTTTAAATGTAACTTTGATATTGGGTTTCACTATGTAAAGCACTTTGAGTCACTAGAGAAAAGCGCTATATAAATAGAATTCACTTCAATTCAATGGTCTAAGACAGTGGTTTTCAACCTTTTTTCAGTGATGTACCCCTATGAACATTTTTTTAATTCAAGTACCCCTTAATCAGAGCAAAGCATTTTTGGTGGAAAAAAAAAGAGATAAAGAAGTAGAACCCAGCACTATGTAATTAGTTTCTGATTTATTGAATTATACAAGAGTGCAAAATATTGCTCATTTGTAGTGGTATTTCTTGAACTATTTGGAAATAAAGATATAGAAATAACTAAAAACTTGTTGAAAAATAAAGAAGTGATTCAATTATAAGTAAAGATTTCTACACATAGAAGTAATCATCAACTTAAAGTGCCCTCTTTGGGGATTGTAATAGAGATCCATCTGGATTCATGAACTTAATTTTAAACATTTCTTCACAAAAAAATAAATATTTAACATCAATATTTATGGAACATTGCCACAAAAAATTTAGCTGTCAACACTGAATATTGCATTGTTGCATTTCTTTTCACAGTTTATGAACTTACATTCATATTTTGTTGAAGTATTATTCAATAAATATATTTATATAGAATTTTAGAATTGTTGCTATTTTTTAGACTATTTAAAAAAAATCTCACATAGCCCTTGGCATACCTTTAAGTACCCCCAGGGGTAAGCATACCCCCATTAAAGAACCACTGTTCTAAGATGTTCTATGTGGCGAAAACCAAAATTTTGAAAGTTTTTTTTCCATCCATCCATCCATTTTTCTACCGCTTATTCCCTTTGGGGTCGCGGGAGGCGCTGGTGCCTATCTCAGCTACAATCGGGCGGAAGGCGGGTTACACCCTGGACAAGTCGCCAGAATTTTTTTTTTTTCACCCGTGTCCAACCAGGATAGGCTCCAGAACCCCTCCCCTCCCTCCTTATGCTTCACCCCCCCTCGCGAACCCAAAAGGGTAGAAATGGATTGGTAGATATTTTTTTTTCTGAATTTTAACATCTTTAAACTATAATAGACAACGTAATTAATCACTAAAAGGGCCCTAGTGTGTGATTGTTTGTCTATCTGTGTTGGCCCTGCGATGATGTGGCGTATTGTCTAGGGTGTACCACGCCTTCCGCCCGTGTGCAGCTGGGATAGGCTCCAGCAGACGCGACCCCAATAGGGACAAGCGGTAGAAATGGATGGATGGATGGGTGCTAAAATGAAGATTATGATGTAAAATCAATGACTAAAAATAGGAAAATAGCTTTTAAAAGTAGTGAGGTTTCCAGAAATAAAAATATTGGCCAGTGGCAAATGCTTTGCAGTGCAAGGTTTTTTAAATCCATCTGAACCTGTACTGTATCTCTTTATTTGGCCTGTCAAAAATAACCAGTTTACTCATGGCATTGATCACGAGAAAAAATCGCAATAATCATGCTTGTACGCAAATTAATCACACAATTTATTTTGGCTGTACATGCTCTTTTAGCTAAACCGTAGATGGTTGTTATGAAGTCAGAGATCAGTGGTGCTCATTGGCTAACTTCACTTCAAAATACACTGACTGGACAATAAATAGAACTGTTCCCCAGTTCTGAGCAAAATAACTTAGTGCATTCAAGTAGCCTAAAACATTTGGGAAAAAAAATCCCAAATGACATCCTGACAATTGAATCGCATTTTACTTTAAATATATATAATTTTTTTTCAAGTTAATATAAATCAAGCAAGCAAGTAACAGCCTGTGATTGATCATGAATAATCCAATAATCATTTAATAATCCAAATTCAAATGTGTGATTATCTGATTTAAAAGCAATATACAGTAGGGCAAAAACGTATTTAGTCAGCCACCGATTGTACAAGTTCTCCCACTTAAAATAATGACAGAGTTCTGTCATTTTCATCATAGGTACACTTCAACTGTGAGAGACAGAATGTGAAAAAAAAATCCAGGAATTCACATTGTAGGGATTTTAAAGAATTTATTTGTAAATTGTGGTGGAAAATAAGTATTTGGTCAACCATTCAAAGCTCTCACTGATGGAAGGAGGTTTTGGCTCAAAATCTCACGATACATGGCCCCATTCATTCTTTCCCTAACACGGATCAATCGTCCTGTCCCCTTAGCAGAAAAACAGCCCCAAAGCATGATGTTTCCACCCCCATGCTTCACAGTAGGTGTGGTGTTCTTGGGATGCAACTCAGTATTCTTCTTCCTCCAAACACGACGAATTGAGTTTATACCAAAAAGTTCAATTTTGGTTTCATCTGACCACATGACATTCTCCCAATCCTCTGCTGTATCTTCCATGTATCCATTTCGGTATAAACTCAACTCGTCGTGTTTGGAGGAAGAAGAATACTGAGTTGCATCCCAAGAACACCAGACCTACTGTGAAGCATGGGGGTGGAAACATCATGCTTTGGGGCTGTTTTTCTGCTAAGGGTCAAGACGATTGATCCGTGTTAAGGAAAGAATGAATGGGGCCATGTATCGTGAGATTTTGAGCCAAAACCTCCTTCCATCAGTGAGAGCTTTAAATGGTTGACCAAATACTTATTTTCCACCACAATTTACAAATAAATTCTTTAAAATTCCTACAATGTAATTCCTGTATTTTTTTTTCCCATTCTGTCTCTCAGAGTTGAAGTGTACCTATGATGAAAATTACAGACCTCTGTCATCATTTTAAGTGGGAGAACTTGCACAATCGGTGGTTGACTAAATACTTTTTTGCCCCACTGTATATACAGTAAACCGCACATAATTCCTTTGTATTCATGAAAGTAAGTGATTATTAGAACATCCGTAGGGTTCACATTACATTTATGACTGCACATTTAAAAGTTTATTTTACAGCAAGGACTTTCATTTTTCATAATAGCCCAACTGAAAAACTGATTTCTGAACTATACAGTCTGTTTACTCCCAAACCCTAAATTAATTTATGTTGCTTTTTTAACTAGACTAAGTTTAGCAGGTTTTTTTAAATAATCTTTTCTTTAATTTACTCAAGCTGCTATGCCTCCCCTGGAGCTGCCACACACATTTAAAATGGGTGCATAATGTAGATTGTTCCTAAGACGTGCACTCCCATTGCACCCATACTTACAAGAATTTGCCCCGTGGTTGCATCTACACAAGGACTCTGTGTCCAAAGACTCCTTTTTCCCCCTCTGAGGGAGGAATGTCAGCCAAGTTTTCCAGGAAGCCCCTACTTACAAAACAATACATTTCCTGCTTTTTTTAAGTTTGTCTGCATGCAAAATAGGTTGTGGAGTCGCACCTGCATAAGCAAAAAAAAAGGACTTTGAGGAAAGTTAATTATTTAGTCTTGTATTTTGGTGAGGCAACAGAAATTCTCAAAGCAGCGGTTGTTTATCTGTCAGATGCATGTAGATTTAATGATTTGCTGACATTCTTTTATTGAGTGTGAAATGTTGTGTAATTGATAAAAAAGATTGACATTTTTGGCACGGATAAATTAGACGCATCAGCATCCCAAGTAAAACTTGATAACGACTACGCAGCAGGTTACAGGAGGCAATTTAACTGCTGAAAAGCTCATTGCAACATGCAAATTACTGGTTAATCCAGAATAGGCTGTTTTTCTCTTCTTGAGCCAAGAAAATAATATTAACTGACTTTGAAGAAGAATTTTCCAATGAGGCACAGCTGGTTTGGACCTGTTGTGTCATGTTCCTCAATGAATGATTATCGTTTTCCTCGTCTTGTTGAGTTATTCTCCACATAGTTTTTGTTTCAAGGTACGCAAATAGGAACATCGTCATCAAGCAGATGGCCTTTTAAATACTGATTTTACAGAAGATGCTGAAATTTAACACACAATTGAACACAAATGTGAATTGAACATATCCTACTAAAATTCTCTTATTCTGGGGTGGCATAGCTCGGTTGGTAGAGTGACTGTGCCAGCAACTTGAGGGTTGCAGGTTCGATTCCCGCTTGTGCCATCCTATTTACTGCCGTTGTGTCCTTGGGCAAGACACTTTACCCACCTGCTCCCAGTGCCACCCACACTGGTTTAAATGTAACTTAGATATTGGGTGTCACTATGTAAAGCGCTTTGACTCACTTGAGAAAAGCGCTATATAAATATAATTCACTTCACTTATAGCTGTTGTCTTTGCCATTCTTTTGACAATCGTAATTCTTCGATGATGCCGTCAGTCTCGCCATTGGCCCGACGTGGCAATTACAACCACACTTTTATGAATCAAGCATGACAAATAAATGTGCTAAAACATGTTTAGGTAACGCAGGTGTTAACGACGCGACATGATGTCACGTTTGTCTCACACCCACGCACTTATGCGTGATGTGAGAAAACAATGAATCATCATTTCAATGTGACGTGTATTTGTAAAGTGTGGCGGGAACGTAAATCCACTTGCCACTTTGACACCGATGCCTCGTGAAGGCTAACTTACCGATGAGTTGACAACGTTGAACACGTAGTCATATAACTATGCCCACACCCGCATTGGGTTTGTGTGTTGTTAGTGATTAGGATAGCTAATGTTTGCTGTTATTAACGTTTTTTTCGGAGTATAAGTCGCTCTGGGGTATAAGTCGCACCTGCCGAAAATACATAATAAAGAAGGAAAAAACATATATAAGTCGCACTGGAGTATAAGTCGCATTGTTGGGGGAAATGTATTTGATAAAACCCAACACCAAGAATAGACATTTGAAAGGCAATTTAAAATAAATAAAGAATAGTGTACGTTATATGACGCATAAATAACCAACTGAGAAGGTGCCTGGTATGTTAACGTAACACAGGGGTCACCAACGCGGTGCCAGCGGGCACCAGGTCGCCCGTAAGGACCAGATGAGTCGCCCGCTGGCCTGTTTTAAAAATAGCTCAAATAGCAGCACTTACCAGTGAGCTGCCTCTATTTTTTAAATTTTATTTATTTATTAGCAAGCTGGTCTCGCTTTGCACCACATTTTTAACTCTAAGAGAGACAAAACTCAAATAGAATTTGAAAATCCAAGAAAATAATTTAAAGACTTGGTCTTCACTTGTTTAAAGAAGTTCATTTATTTTTCACTTTGCTTCTTATAACTTTCAGAAAGACAATTGTAGAAAAAAAATACAACCTTAAAAATAATTTTAGGATTTTTAAACACATTTACCTTTTTACCTTTTAAATTCCTTCCTCTTCTTTCCTGACAATTTAAATCATTGTTCAAGTATTTTCTTTTTTGTTATTATTGTAAAGAATAATAAATACATTTTAATTTAATTCTTCATTTTAGCTTCTGTTTTTTCGACAAAGGATATTTGTGAAATATGTTTAAAATTCAAAAAAAATATTCTGGCAAATCTAGAAAATCTGTTGAATCAAATTTAAATCTTATTTCAAAGTATTTGAATTAGTTCTAAAATTTTTGCTCAGGAAAATCTAGAAGACATATTGATTTGTCTTTGTTAGAAATATAGCTTGGTCCAGTTTGTTTTATATTCTAACAAAGTGCAGATTGAATTTTAACCTATTTAAAACATGTCATCAAAAATATATATTTATTGTGAGAAATCATTAAGATGATCAGTGTTTCCACAAAGATAAATATCATTAATTATTAATAATAACATAGAGTTATAGGTAAATTGAGCAAATTGGCTATTTTTGGCAATTTATTTAAGTGTGTACCAAACTGGTAGCCCTTCGCATTAATCAGTACCCAAGAAGTAGCTCTTGGTTTCAGAAAGGCTAGTAACACCTGACGTAACATATTATGGTAAGAGTCATTCAAATAACTATAACATATAGAACATGCTATACGTTTACCAAACAATCTGTCATTCCTAATCGCTAAATCCCATGAAATCTTATTATACCTCTCGTCTCTTACGTGAATGAGCTAAATAATATTATTTGATATTTTACAGTAATGTGTTAATAATTTCACACATAAGTCGCACCCCCGGCCAAACTATGAAAAAAAAATGCGACTTGTAGTCCGAAAAATACGGTATATGTAAATTCTATAATATCAACGACATGAATGCCATTTGTTCATGTGCGCACACGCTCCCTGCGTGTATCTGCTGACGACAAAGGGGTGAGTCACAAGCCTGAACGACAAACAAATTCCTCGGACGGACGACAAACCAGTTTTTATTCAGTATGATTAATAATTGTGAAAAATATACAGATTTATATACGCCCGAATGCAGCTGAGATAGGCTCCAGCGACCCCTCGCAACCCCAAAAAGGGACAAGCGGTAGAAAATGGATGGATGGAATACATATCTGTTCTATCAAACCACTGATGACATAAACTAGCCCGTGGTGTTTCTGTTAAAGGGGAACATTATCACCAGACCCAATGTAAGCGTCAATATATACCTTGATGTTGCAGAAAAAAGACCATATGTTTATTTTTAACCGATTTCCAAACTCTAAAAGGGTGAATTTGGCGATTGAAACGCCTTTCAACTGTTCGCTGTCCTAGCGATGACCTTTCACCCGTGACGTCATAACAGGAAGCAATCCACCATTTTCTCAAACACATTACACACACCAAGTCAAATCAGCTCTGTTATTTTCCGTTTTTTCGACTGTTTTCCGTACCTTGGAGACATCATGCCTCGTCGGTGTGTTGTCGGAGGGTGTAACAACACCAACAGGGACGGATTCAAGTTGTCTTACGTGGAGTGTGCTAATCAGACATATCAATAGTCACGGCATGCTAATCGATGCTAACATGTTATTTAGGCTAGTTGTATGTACATATTGCATCATTATGCCTCATTTGTAGCTATATTTGCATCCAGCCTTTCCCTCCACCCACATTTAATGCCAAACAAACACATACCAATCGACGGATTCAAGTTGCATCAGTTGTCAAAAGATGCGAAAGTCCCTCGTCCGTCCTGTTCTGTCGTAGCATCGCTACCGACGATAGCGATGCTACGACAGAGATGTGTGGATATCCTGCGACACTCAAAGCAGATGCATTTCCAACGATAAAGTCAACAAAATCACAAAGGTGAGTTTTGTTGATGTTATTGACTTATGTGCTACTCAGACATATTTTCGCACGGCATGACTGCAAACTAATCGATGCTAACATGCTATTTAGGCTAGCTGTATGTACATATTGCATCATTATGCCTCATTTGTAGCTATATTTGCATCCAGCCTTTCCTTCCACCCACATTTAATACCAAACAAACACATACCAATCGACGGATTCAAGTTGCACCAGTGGTCAAAAGATGCAATCATTGGTTAGAAGGCGATTGCCAAATTCGTCCTCGTTGCCGCTGTCTGTCGTGATATGGCTCAATAGCTTCAGTTTCTCCTTCAATTTCGTTTTCGCTATCTGCCTCCACACTCCAACCATCCGTTTCAATACATGCGTAATCTGTTGAATCGCTTATGCCGCTGAAATCCGAGTCTGAATCCGAGCTAATGTCGCTATATCTTTCTGTTCTATCCTCCACGTTTGTTTGTATCGGCATCACGCAGTGACGTCACAGGAAAATGGACGGGTGGATATACTGATGGTGAAAATCAGGCCCTTTGAAGCAGATTTTCGGGATATTGCGTGATGGGTAAAATTTTGAAAAAAACTTCGAAAAATAAAATAAGCCACAGGGAACTGATTTTTATTGGTTTTAACCCTTCAGAAATTGTGATAATCTTCCACTTTAAGGATGTTTCAATTAGGGTTTTTTATGCTTCCAATTCCGATAGCCATCGTCCATGAGTGAAATATCGACCAATACCGTTACCAACAGAGGTGGGTGGAATACCCAAAAATTCAACGAAAATAAGAGTACTGTTACTTTAGAACAGGGGTCGAGAACTTTTTTGGCTGAGAGAGCCATGAAAGCCAAATATTTTAAAATGTGTTTTCGTGAGACCCATATAATATTTTTTAACACTGAATATGACTAAATGCGTGCATTTTTAAGTAACACCAACATTTTCTGAGTATAATAAGTTTTGTATTCTTTTTAATAACATTGTTATTTTGAAGCTAACCATAATATATAAAATACTTGTTACCATTAATGCGACTTCTTGAACAGATGCGGTAGTAAACGAATGGATGGATTAAAATGCAGGAGAATGTTTTGTATTTTGAACATTATTTTTAATTCTGATTACCAGTGGAAATATTAATTTCTTATGGTGTTAAGCAATGCCAGCTAAAATTAATCTGAGAGCCAGATGCATCCATCAAAAGAGCCACATCTGGCTCTAGGGCCATAGGTTCCCTACCCCTGCTTTAGAATAATATGACTCAAGTAAAAAGTAGTCATCAAAATAATCACATAAGTAAGAGTACCGTATTTTTCGGACTATAGAGTGCATCGGGATATAAGCCACACCCACTCAATTTTAGAAGAAAAAACTTTTTTTCCAGACATTAGCCGCAATGGACTATCCCCCAAGACCCCAAAGGGAGTAAGCGGTAGAAAATTGGATGGATGGATGGACTATAAGCCACAAATATATATGATGCGAAATGAGTTATTTACACAGAAAGATTCTTTAAAAACTGATTAACTCGCTGGACTATAAAGACAATATAACAGGGGTGTCCAAAGTGAGGCCCGGGGGCCACAATGGCCCGCAGCGCAATTTTTATTGGCCCGTGACACATTCTGTAGACAAACTAAACAGGTCCCAAATTAGGACAAAAAACTATGAAAAATTCAACGGGACAGAATCCCCCCAAAATGGGACCAGAAAACCAAAACGTCCGACAACCTGAGCGTCTCACTGAATAAAGTCTGATGACTTCCGTGTGCCCTGTCATGAAAAAGTGTACACATTTCTTTGTTTTTGAGTGTACTAAAGCCCTCAAAAGCGCTTCAGTTGATGGTATAATAGCAATATTAGTAAATACAAACTTACTTTAAAGCACCGTTAACATAAATACAAATAAAATCAATATTAAAATAATCATGAATGATTTTATTGCTTTGTTATTTATAACACAAAGCTAAGATGTAGAAGTGTTTCTCAAATGTTAGCATATGTTCACCTACATTTTTTTGGTTTGAGTATTTTTTCATATACAAAATGTATAAAAGTGGCCCTTGCATCCTTCAATTTCCCTCGCTGGAAAATGTTTGGACACCTCTGCAAAATAACATACATCTGTAAATGTGGATAAATATGCAAAAGTGCAATATATTTATCCGCAATCTATCTATTTATATCTGCACCTTGTTTTGTAAATGCAAACACTCTGCACCTTATTGATCTTCTTTCCTACACTACAATGAGCTAATGCAAAAAAAATTGTTTTTATCTGTACTGTAATGTTAAAATTTTAGTGACAATAAAGGAAGTCTAAGTCTTAATATCTCCATGGTCTTGGTGAATTTACTGAGGAATTTGAGGAACTGACACAATACTAAAAGAATGCCATCGTAAGTTCACAATATTATCACTTACACTCGTAAATGTGTTAGCATATTAGCAAATGCTAACGACGCAAGCGTCATTGCATTAAGAATACATGTACAAATATGCATGAAAAAAATGCCACAGACATCACACATGTTGAGCCTTTAGAAAATTACAAACAGTTTTAGTTATACTGTAAAACTTGCAAACGTTTCTCGGATCGATGAATGAAAAATACATACGAGTCAAAAAGCTACGCAAACTTGTCCATAAGATAGAGGCATAACACAAACAATAAAACACTTTGTAGGGGTATTTACTTTTTTAGATTTATATTATGACTGTTATCGGAGAAAAATCCATGAATTAGCCGCACCATCTTATAAGCTGTAGGTCAGTGGTCAACAAAATAAACATAAACAGTTTTGCATCCATTAATTCATAATATATTAACAATTTTACATAGCCGAAAGGGTTTAGGTTGAAGTGAAACACTTATTTCGGCTAATCCTATTACCGAACTCAAATACAAGATTTCGTAAAACCAGGAGCCATCGCACCCTGATCTTGAGCTTCATAGAAATGTCGTTTTACACGTTACAACTTCTGAATATTTTCAGTAGCTATTTTTAACGGTTCTTACTGCAGCATGTTTCTGTCGTTAGAAGTGGAATTTCAGTAGGCTGAAATGTGGACATATCTACTGACACGGATGATGAAATATACCGTATTTCCTTGAATTGCCGCAGGGCATATAGAATGCGCCTGCCTTGAATTACCGCTGGGTCAAACTCGCTTCACAAAATAATTAGCGCATGCTTAGTATTACCGCCTGGTCAAACTCGTGGCGTCACGAGTGACACTTCCCCTGTCATCATTTTCAAAATAGAGGAGGCTGATTTCAATACCGGTAATTTGAAATCGCATAAAGGGAAGACGATTTAGTGCTATTCAGTAGGATTTTATGCGAAGACGATTTAGTGCTATTCAGTAGGATTTAAGGTCCAAGCTTACTTCACACTCAAATTTTTACTGCATGCCTTTGGTAAGTGCCGGAGTGAAAAGAGGTTTTAAAGTAATTAGCGCATGCTTACTTTTACCGCATGCCTTTGGTAAGCGCCACAGTGAGAAGAGGTTTTAAAATAATTAGCGCATGCTTGCCTTTACCGCATGCCTTTGGTAAGCGCAGGAGTGAGAAGAAGTTTTAAATTAATTAGCGCCCCGGCGGCAATTCAAGGAAATACGGCATGTTCTTTTAACTAGTTTGAAAGTAATCCTTGAAGATCGGCGCTGTCTTGTCTGACATTATGTCACTTTTTACAGTTTCTCTGCATTAAATTAGTCCGATTTGTCAAATGATTCAGTTTCTTCTATGTGTACTCCTAAATGTGAAGTTCTAGTTTTCATGCTCTTACCTCTAATGAGACTGCTGGCCTATTGCAATGTGCCTCTCGCACACTAGGAGGCGATTGTGGTAATTTCAGCCTGTTTTACTATGTGGGGATGTAAATAGAGTAGAGAAAGAGAATGCTACATGCTTATAAACTAGTGCTAGCAACTTTCAAACTTCACACCTAACAGATCAGTACTTTTTACTGCCATTTAGTGTTGTTGATAATGTTTTAATGTGTTTAACCTTCACTTGTGGTTATTATAATCATTAGAGACATACAAAAGAATCGCTATTTTAGTCAAAGTTTTTAGTAGGTTTCTGTTCACCAGTTTTCTCAGACAGCCGTGATGTGCTGGCATCATTCTGACACTTTTAGAAACAAGTAAGTTTCTATTTTGTCGTATATTTTAAAATTCTGACCTTTTTCACCTTTTATATATTGTGCTTGTTTGGCATAAAACGTCCCTCACCACCGGCTTGTTATTCCTAGTCAGGTAGAATGTCTATTAATATCTTCTTACTTTCTGCTGCAACGTGGTTCTATCTACACTTCTTAAAGTTTACTAAGCACTTATTTCTTGGTGTTTAAAGCTTGCTAGGCGGTTAGCTTAGCTATTTGCATGCCTGCTTCTGACTTGCCCTCCGTGTGAAACATTTTTAGCCTCATCTTCCAGTGATAATAATACTTACTAAGTGATGCAGTGTATTTGCCAGAATGGAGGTGATTATTATTAGCTTAAAGGTGGCTCCACACTGTGAATGTGGACACATTAGCTACTAGCTTGTCATCCAGGGGACTAAAAATAAACACATTGTCACTTGTCAGCAAGAGTGGATCGACATTTGTGTGCATTAATCGTCTGGGATCACATACTTTTTTTATTAAAATCAGCTTATCAATGGCCGATTGATTGGCACATCCCAAGTCCTTGTTTTATTTTTTTCCCTTCAAAGACAACAAAGTTCTATTCAAGGGTTAATGTTTCAGTCTTTTGATGCCCATTAAGATCCTCAACAAAGATGCTGCACGTTTGTCTGTCTGTTGTCCCATCCTATGAACATATTTGGGGTAAAAATGTCTTGAAGCATTTCGTCTTTGTTTCCGCCCTCATAAGTCTGCTCTCTTTCCATAGGCCCCACTTCGCCGCCTTTGTCTCCACAGGGCGAGTTTGGAACGTTCCAGTTTTTGCCGTCCAAAGTCAATGGCACATTTGGTCGCAGCCTGTCCACCAAGACAACAGGCTTCAACAAAGCGGTGATTGTTTTTCCTGTTAAACACTCTCCTTGCTTTCTGTGCGAGTACAGTTTAAAACTCACAGCTCTTTGGTAGAGAACTGATTTTGTGTCTCTTACTATTCGCTCTCTTTTTCTTTCTACTTTATTACAACATGGGGTGTCCAAATCTTTTTCCACTGATAGCCGCACACTAAAAAAATCAAAAGTTTCCAGTACTGTAGTTTAGTTAGTTTATTATTTCTTCGGTCAGTGGTCAACAAAATAAACAAACAGTTTTACATTTAGGAATTCATAAATTAATAACAATAAACTGTATAAATGTGTTAAATTTGTGTTCGCATCAACATTCAAACTTTTTTCACCATGTTACACATTTTTCATGATAGTATTTTTAGAATGTTGTTAAAAAATTAGCTATGTCGCAAATTCCCCCTGGTACGCACTTTGTTGGGAATGAGTAAAGCGTGCTTTCGTTATTAAATGTTCCCTCCGGGTACTCCGGCTTCCTCCCACTTCCAAAGACATGCACCTGGGGATAGGTTGATTGGCAACACAAAAAATTGGCCCTAGCGTGTGAATGTGAGTGTGAATGTTGTCTGTCTATCTGTGTTGGCCCTGTGATGAGGTGGCGACTTGTCCAGGGTGTACCCCGCCTTCCGCCCGATTGTAGCTGAGATAGGCGCCAGCGCCCCCCGCGACCCCGAAAGGGAATAAGCGGTAGAAAATGGATGGATGGATGGATGTTGTAAAAGGTTTCTTCAAACATTCTTTAATGGAAAATAAACTAAAATGATCACTTTTTCATTTTACCGACTTGGTTGTCCAGCCTCATTGAAACTGTCAATTCTACAATGAAATGGGGTTTGGACTTGTTCCGCCTTGTTTGTAGAGGTTTCCTGTATTGATGGGCCTATAAAGCAATCAGTGGCTCATATGTGGATTTGATTGTTGATCAATCATATCTAGAGGCAAAATTGACTTCACTACTTTACTGCATTTAGCATACGTGCTGCGATTATTTCTCAACAAATGTATTGTCTGTGTTTCTGCCAGAACCTTTAACACACTCACGTATCAGGTATTGTCAGTTTAATTTCAGCACACTTGGTGCCTCAGTTTTAAGCCAGAGGTGTCAAACTAATTTCCATTTAGAGCCACATTGCTGTAATGGGTGCCTTTAGAGCAGGGGTCGGCCTCCTTTACCACTCAAAGAGCCATTTTGACCCATTTCACAAAATAAAGGATACAATGGGAGCCGCAACCATTCTCGCGAATATCTGCTGATGGTCACCCAGTTAACAATAATAAGGGGGTGCAATGAAGCCATTGCCTTTGACACCTTCTACAAAATGTACAAACAGCTTGCCAGTCCAGTAACATGTTTTATGTGGCTTCCTCAAATACACGAACACGACTGCAAGGCATACTTGTTATATTATACTATTGCTATATTATACACCCCGCCAGCACCAAACCCCTCCTTCCATGCGTCGGTTAAGGTGGACGGGGTTGTCGGCGCGGGGGTGTATAATATAACCAGGAATAGTCATGGATACATGGGATACTGGGTAATTGTTGTGTTGCGTTTATGTTGTGTTACTGTGAGGATGTTCTCCCGAAATGTGTTTGTCATTCTTGTTTGGTGTGGGTTCACAGTGTGGCGCATATTAGTAAGAGTCTTAAAGTTTTTTTTATATCACAACTTTCACTGTAACCTGTATCACCCAGTATGCCTTGCAATCTCGTACGTGTGACGATAGAAGCAGCGAAATGCATGCGTCCAGTCGGCACGCAGATAGCATGGCATAAAGGCGTTCGCGATGACATATTATAGGAGCCGTTAAAAGTAAAGCCATCATGGCACGCCCTCAATACTGTAGCCCGAGTGAAAATCGGAGGATGTTAACCCCGGGTGATGTCCGGGAGAGGCACCAAAATCCGGAAAATCCCAGAAACAATCGGTTGGGTTGGCGAATATGCAGCTGAGCCACATCAGAGTGACCAAAGAGCCGCATGCGGCTCCGGAGCTGCGGGTTGCCGACCACTGCTTTAGAGGGACGCTTTTTTTTTATTAATTTAAAATATGCATGCAATGTGATGCATCTAAAAATCGAATCATCTAAAAATATAATTTGACAGTACTTATATAAATGTATAATCGCCTATTAATATTATTCCACAATTTCCTATACATTTGATTATTAGATTTTTGTTATATACAAATTCATGGATGACTTACTTAAGTAAAGGTGACAAGCAGATATTTAACTATTTTTATCTTTACAAAAATATGTTTGCTCTACAGTATATAATATATGTTGCATTATCAGGTAATATTAAAGTTCAAACGATATTAGTTTTTTGCTGTCCAAATCAAGGGCATTTAGTAAAGAGAAGAAGTAGTTTATTAACACATTTTTTCCAGGCTTTTGCGAGTCACATAAAATGATGTGGCTGGCCGCTGGTCCTTGAGTTTGACACCTGTGATCCAAGCACTCACATATTCTTGCAGAGTAGGAATCTTATTGATTTTGAATGGTATTCCAAAGACCAATGTTTCTTAACCATTTTTGGGTTACAAGTGCCTCCTAGTTGGCCGCCCCAAAATATCTGTATCTCAAATGTAGTCTGTATGTGCCACAGCGGTACTCAGTTGTAATGAATTTTTTCACCACCGGTGGCAGTAATGTATCTGTCAGTTGATTGATTGACGCATGACAAGTTCAAACAATCAGAAGTCTGGAGTATAAGTCAAAACCGTTAAAATTTAATTTGGAGATTATAAGACTTTATTTCTAGTTGTACTTTAATTTTATTGACAGTCTAGACCAGTGGTTCCCAAAGTGGGCGGTACCGCCTCCCTGGGGGCGGTGGAAAGATCTGGGGGGGCGGTGAGGAAGAAGGTGGCGGTAGGGGGGCGGCAGTCCGAAGTCGAAGTCAGAAGTTCGAACGTTTGTTTGACGATTTGTACATAACACGTGCAGCAGGACGAGTCAGTGGACGACGCATCAGGGTCCGGTTTCCACACGCCGCTCTGGCCCAGTCAGATCCGACAGCATAGACTACAAAAGCAAAAGCTCAGGTTTGTAATTTCAAGCTTGTAATGTTCAGAATTTTATCTTATAATAAAAACCGCATTCTGGTGGTCAACATCATCTTGAGTTCAAGTCAACATGAAATTGGGGACTCGCCAGAACATGCCGTGTTGTGTTGTGTTGAGCTGGTTAGGGTGGTGCATTCACTGATATATATTGTTACGAATGTATATGACTTTTTACCTGTGTGTGCATGTGTGTGTGTGTGTGTGTGTGTGTGTGTGCGCGCATATATGCGTGTTCGCGCGTGTGTCATTGTGTGGGTGGCGAGGGTGCCTTAGATCACGTCCGCCACCATTTTCTGTGAGTTAATGGAAGAAAATGAATACGTGAGAGGGTAAATTGCTTTTCATACCTTCAATGTTGTCATTTTTCTCTTTTCAAATTGCAGCATACCAAATATCAAGAAAGAGGTTTTTGTTTCCATATGTGTCTGTAGGGGGGGGGGGGGGGGGGGGGCACTAGGAATTCACTGGGGAGCCAAGGGGGCGCCAGCCTGCAAAAGTTTGGGAACCATTGGTCTAGACTGTCAATAAAATAAAAGTATTACCAGTTTATTTAATTTTATTGAATGTGTTTAAAAAAAATTATTTTAGCACAGCAAATTGTCCTTTCTTTTTCGGTATATTTATTTTTGAAGTCATTTTTCATTTGTCAATCAATGACTGTCCCTGCTGCTACAGTAGTCCCGGCGTGTCTTTTAGCAAAAGAGTAAGTGATGTTGTTGGCTAGGCATTCATTGGCTAGGCAACCACAGGGTGTCTGCAGGAAGTCAAGAAGGTTTGTAAATGTCAGGTGATGACAATAAAGTTAGCTTATACAAGAACAGAAAAACTTTAGCTCTTTCGTGTATGCACTATGCAATGAGACAAACAAATAGAATACAGTACACGTTTTAATCCATAACATGCCTTCAAATAGTATTAGTTGCAATGTGAAGCAAATATATTTGTAATGGACTTCCCATTTGGTTTCACTGCCAAATCGCTCTCTATTTAATGTCTGTGCAATGGAATCCAACATTTCCATTCAAAGGTGTGTCTCTCAGAGTAAATGGTAAACTCTCCGAGTCTTAAGTGTTTCATAACCCATACTTGTAATAAATCAAATTAAAAGGACAATTTGTACCGCATTTTTCGGAGTATAAGTTGCTCCGGAGTATAAGTCGCACCTGCCGAAAATGCATAATAAAGAAGGAAAAAAAACATATATAAGTCGCATTTTTTGAGGAAATTTATTTGATAAAACCCAACACCAAGAATAGACATTTAAAAGGCAATTTAAAATAAATAAAGAATAATTAACATCAGGCTGAATAAGTGTACGTTGTATGACGCATAAATAACCAACTGAAAAGGTGCCTGGTATGTTAACGTAACATATTATTGTAAGAGTCATTCAAATAACTACAAAATCTAACATGCTATACATTTACCAAACAATCCGTCACTCCTAATCGCTAAATCCGATGAAATCTTATACGTCTAGTCTCTTACGTGAATGAGGTAAATAATATTATTTGATATTTTACGATAATGTGTTAATAATTTCACACATAAGTCGCTCCTGAGTATAAGTCTCACCCCCAGTCAATGTGCTGTCAAACCTAAACCTTACCTAAAATGCAAAACTAACTTGGAAGTACAGTATATTACCATTATTCGACTTTCTGACAGTAAGTTGAGGCAATTGAAGGGAGAGCAGGTTCATCACATAAGAATGTATGTCATGACTTACTTTAGGGCAACATTTCTGACCTTCAGTGATTTCTAATTACGACCTAAATGGATGGATTGTGTTAATCACGTCTTTTTCGAATATTAGTTGCAGATGTCTTGTAATGTAACAAATATTTTTGAGTAAAGATAAATATTACCTAAGATATGTGTATTGTGTATTTGTCTTCTAGAATCGTGTCGATTGTGCAAAATTGCTTGTTAAGTCATCCGGTCTTAAAGGGGAACCGCACTTTTTTGGAATATTGCTTATCATTCACAATCCTTATGTAAGACTTTTGTGCATTCTAAATTGTAAATAAATACAAACAAAAGTCTGCTTACAATGGAGCCTATGAGAGTTCCTCTATTCTGCCTATAAAGCGCTCATCAACATTTTATGTTCAGTCTGTAAATATACATGTCATGTAGTAACAGGCATATTAATAAAAACCTGTAATATTCACGTTTTGCTATTTTAAGCATACGGCGGCACATTCATTTCACAAACGCATCACTACGTTCGCTTTTTCCTTCGACAATGTCACTGACTACTCCTCAGTGCAGACTTCTTGAGAGCCAACAAACATAAATAAATGTCACTTACTGTACAGTGTCTGCTGTCACTGTGATGCCTACTGTTAAAGTGTTGATATATTCCTGTTTAGATTAGATGAAGAATGACTCATAATCCTCACGAAGAAAAAAGGGGGGAAATTGAGCGTCTTTTTAGGTATTTTTTGCCATTTCCGGGTCGAAGTTAGATGTCAGCGTGGAGCAATTTCTCAGTTTATGCCGTAGCTATTAAAATGGATCATTTCATCGTTGGCGGTAACTTATAAAAACTGAGAAGGGCTGAACAAAATGGCACCGAAAAGGAAATCATGTACTGCAGATTACACGATATCAAATAATATTATTCATCTCATTCGCGGAAGAGACGAAGAAAATGTCGGCAATCGTCACACACACGTCAGCAATCGTCACACACACGTCAACCAATAAGAATTCGGCGGGTGAGGGTCATGACAGAAGTGTATTGTGGGTCATGGAATGCTAACTACCACATGCTATATGCTACTGCCGTAGATATTAAAATGGATCATTTCATTGTTGGCGGTAACTTATAAAAACTGAGAAGGACTGGACAAAAATGGCACCGAAAGGGAAATCATGTACTGCAGATTACAAGCTGGACATAGTGAAATATGCAGCAGAAAACAACAGGAGGAAGCAGCGCATACCTTTGGAGTTGGCAGAGTTGTTTAGAAGCGACATAGAGGAAGAAGATTTCATCGGATTTATTGATTAGGAGTGACGGATTGTTTTGTAAACGTAAAGCATGTTCTATATGTTATAGTTATTTGAATGACTCTTACCATAATATGTTACGTTAACATACCAGGCACCTTCTCAGTTGGTTATTTATGCGTCATATAACGTACACTTATTCCGCCTGTTTTTTACTATTTTTTATTCATTTTGAATTGCCTTTCAAATGTCTATTCTTGGTGTTGGATTTTATCAAATACATTTCCCCCAAAAATGCGACTTATACTCCAGTGCGACATATATATGTTTTTTTCCTTCTTAATTACGCATTTTCGGCCGGTGCAATTTATACTCCGGAGCGATTTATAATCCGAAAAAATACGGTACATTCCTACAGTGTTTCATGACCAGAACGACCAAAAAACTAACTTGCTACCCTCATTTTGCCAACGTTTCATTAGCTTTGAACCAACAATCACGGAGGAATTGTGACTTTTGTATGAAGTATGTCACCTCTACTGGCTGCCTCCAATGTATTTGTAATTCCTCTATGTATCACTAATTATTTTTTTTGTAACATGCTAAAAGAATAGGTGTACTTTTGTAGTTATTTCTCCATAATTCTGCACAATAACTCAGATATGGTAACATTGGCAAGCAGTAGAGAATATGTAGTAATTTTTGGTCCAGTACATGTTTTGCCTTATTCATTATTGACGTGTTTCTTGCTACTTTTTGTTGTATATTTTTTCATGAGATTTCCAGTTCATTTTATCATCCCAAAATACTTTTTTTTTTACTCATTTAATGTCAGTCTGTTTGAATTTGTGTTTGACTTTCTCTTCCGCTGTTACCAAATTGCATTATTTTACTTTTTTTCTGAGATTCAAATATAGTCTGTTTTTGTCAACTCATTTCTTTAATTTATTCATGTCTTCTGGTATTTGTTTTAGCTTCTGTGTGTTTTCTCCTCAACAAAATGCTGACCTTACCTTTACCATCTCTCCTTTTCCATTAATTGTTGGCTGTTTAACTAGTTCATATGTACAAAAACATAAAAATTGTCAATAGACAAGTGATTTTATCTCACAAGAAAGCTTTATACATACAAAATTGTTATGATTGTATGCTTATCAGAAATTAGCTGTACTTGTTATTGTACACGAATTGATCTCTAAACTTTGTTAATGGAAACACTAGCAATGGTGCGTTGTCTAATTTTGCACGGAGCTTTGGGAAGCAAACGGCATTTTGAAAGTAACTGCTCTCTCAGGGCTTATCAGACATTTTGTTGACAGATCCTCCCACTCATCATACTCTCAGAGCTCGGTAACCATGTTGACACATGGAAGCTTAGCAACTGGTTTGGTTTGAAACAAGAAGGACAAAAACACCATACTGTAGGGCTGTTTCATTTCTGTGGGACTGATATTGACGTTTTGCTAAGTCACATTAAACAATGTCAATTTTTCACCTGCAGTAATTAATGAAAGGTCAGGTGACATTGTAAGTTTACTTGATTTACATGTATTAGAGATCTAGCTTCTTAGACTCAGAGCGACTGTAAATATACAGGTTGAGCTGGTGTGCCGCCTCCACTGTGTGCACAAAGCACCTCTGTGAGAAACTGCTCTTGCGGCGAGTCTCCAATTGCAGATATTCTGTTACTTCATAGTGTGTGATTGGTGTTTTCTGCTGCCCTCAACATAAAGTAAAGAAGAAAAGAAACCGAAGGCATGTACGCGATCTTCTTTGGTTCACTAGTGGGAACATGTTAGTAGAAAGGCTTTAAGTCAAAGTTTTGCACCTCAGCAAATAACCATGTCTTGCTAAAGTGTCTTTTACTTCAAATAAAGTTTGATATATATATATATATATATATATATATATATATATATATATATACACAGTGGGGCAAACAAGTATTTAGTCAGCCACCGATTGTGCAAGTTCTCCCACTTAAAATGATGACAGAGGTCTGTCATTTTCATCATAGGTACACTTCAACTGTGAGAGACTGAATGTGAAAAAAAATCCAGGAATTCACATTGTAGGAATTTTAAAGAATTTATATGTAAATGATGGTGGAAATAAGTGTTTGGTCAACTATTCAAAGCTCTCACTGATGGAAGGCGGTTTTGGCTCAAAATCTCACGAAACATGGCCCCATTCATTCTTTCCTTAACACGGATCAATCGTCCTGTCCCCTTAGCAGAAAAACAGCCCCAAAGCATGAAGTTTCCACCCCCATGCTTCACAGTAGGTGTGGTGTTCCTGGGATGCAACTCAGTATTCTTCTTCCTCCAAACACTACAAGATGAGTTTATACCAAAACAAAAAGTTCTATTTTGTCTTCATCTGACCACATGACATTCTCCCAATCCTGTGCTGTATCATCCATGTATCCATTTTGGTATAAACTCAACTCGTCGTGTTTGAAGGAAGAAGAATACTGAGTTGCATCCCAAGAACACCATACCTACTGTGAAGCATGGGAGTGGAAACATCATGCTTTGGGGCTGTTTTTCTGCTAAGGGGACAGGACGATTGATCCGTGTTAAGGAAAGAATGAATAGGGCCATGTTTCGTGAGATTTTGAGCCAAAACCGCCTTCCATCAGTGAGAGCTTTGAATGGTTGACCAAATACTTATTTTGCACCATAATTTACAAATAAATTTTTTAAAATTCCTACAATTTGAATTCCTGGATTTTTTTTCACATTCTGTCTCTCACAGTTGAAGTGTACCTATGATGAAAATTACAGACCTCTGTCATCATTTTAAGTGGGAGAACTTGCACAATCGGTGGCTGACTAAATACTTTTTTGCCCCACTGTACAAATACACACACACATATCTATATACACTATATATGTGTATACATATGTATATGTGCAATTATATCCATCCATCCATCCATTTCTACTCTTATTCCCTTTGGGGTCACGGGGGGCGCCGGTGCCTATCTCAGCTACAATCGGGCAAAAGGCGGAGCACACCCTGGAAAAGTCGCCACATCATCGCAGGGCCAACACAGATTCACATTCACTGTGTGTATATATATATATACATATATATATATATATACATATATATATATATGTAGGTGTGGGAAAGAATCACAAGACTACTTCATCTCAGAGATGAAGTAGTCTTGTGATTCTTTCCCACACCTACATATTGCGCTCCACCACGGTATCGAGCACTATTCTCTGGATAATCCAATCAAGACATATATATATATTTTTTTTTTATTTTTTTATTTTTTTTTGTATTTTTTTTTTTTGTTCATTGTGTAGCTGCATGCCCAAAGGACCCGATCTTTGTCCGCTAAAAGCTTGGGAAGAAGAAACTACAGCACCTCCGGTGGATGGGAACAACAAATCAATGTTTCCAACTGGCCTCAAGTTCCCACTGAACTGCAACCAAGTCGCAGTGATCCGGCATTGGCTCCTCGACTCACCATGGTAATCACCTTTAAACTATGTAGAACTGGCATGTTGCAGCAAGTATTCATTTGGGTATTGTCATGCACTCCAGTACCAAATGCTTATTTTAATATATTTTTATTTAGAGAACCAAAGGACAGACTGTCCAGAGTCAGGTGAAAAGACACAGTACTTATTCTATCAACAATGGGTACCATACGGCGAGTGGCCAACAACGGGCTGCGGGACAACCGTCTGGCCAGTCTCAGGCAATCAAAACGTTCACTGCTGAGCAGAAATCAGCGTAAGTTTATTTCTTTCATAGGTTTGATTTTTTTTTTTTCAAGAAGTGTTTAGCAGGAGAGAAAATGTCTGCTGTTTCCAAACTAAGTGATTTTCTTCTTCATTTGTATCCGCAGCGCTGTCATTGCACCAAGCACATCAGATCTGACCATTAAGGAAGCTGTAGAGTTTCTCTCAAACCCTGAGGAGAAGTTCCAGTTGTGTGGGGCCAGCATGATTCAGCATAGCAGTTTTAAAGAAGACAGTGCCAAACAAGAGGTTAGACTCAAATGTAATTCATTCATCTGTTATGTGGGCTCTACCGAGGATGTCGTTGTGGTTTGTGCAGCCCTTTGAGACACTTGTGATTTAGGGCTATACAAATAAACATTGATTGATTGATTGATCTGAGTGAATATTAGGCCCACATGTTTTTAAAGGCCTACTGAAATGAGATTTTCTTATTTAAACGGTGATAGCAGGTCCATTCTATGTGTCATACTTGATCATTTTGCGATATTGCCATATTTTTGCTGAAAGGATTTAGTAGAGAATATCCACGATAAAGTTCGCAACTTTTGGTCGCTAACAGAAAAGCCCTGCCTCTACCGGAAGTCGCAGACGATCTCCTCACATATTCACATTGTTTTTAATGGGAGCCTCCAACAAAAACAGCTATTCGGACTGAGAAAATGACAATTTCCCCATTAATTTGAGCGAGGATGAAAGATTCGTGTTTGATGATATTGATAGCGACGGACTACAAAAAAAAAAAAAGTTACCAAAAAAAAACGCGATTGATTTGGGACAGATTTAGATGTTTTTAAACACATTTACTCGGATAATTCTGGGAAATCCCTTATCTTTCTAATGTTTTGCTAGTGTTTTAGTGAGTTTAACAGTACCTGATAGTCGGAGGGGTGTGTCCACGGGTGTGTTGACGCGCAGTGTCTCAGGGAAGTGGACGGCAGCTTTATGAGCGGCACAAGCTCAGCTGATCTCCGGTATGAAGCGACTTTTTACCACAATTTTCTCACCGAAACCTGCTGGTTAAAGTTATACTTTACAAATATCACCTTAAACAATGACACACTGTACATGAGTATGATCGGTTTAATGTTACTATATATGTATTTTCACCATGTGTATATTTTTTTGGTGTGTTCTTGGAACGGACTGAATTCACCTCTTATATTGTTTTGTTTCAATCATCTAACCAGAAGACTATTTAAGTGTGTGTGTGTGTGTGTGTGTATATGTAATGATTGAACAAAGAATCTAATGAATATACTGTATACTAGTTTGGTTATTACAAAATTTTCATGAAACATTTCAACTTAAAAAATATGGCATAATATTAACACTTTACTCTCCACATGTCCAGTATTTGTCATATTTATTTTTTAGTGTGGCCCCAATTGCGAGACTTTGTAAATTCAGGCAAAAAAACAACAATTTGTGTGCCCATGTGGCTCCTCAGTGTTGTAAATACCTGGTATACACCACAAAGAGTGATCAAATTGACTTCTGTTCAACAGTTGTAGGTAGGCCTTAAGTATATCCTGGCATTTTTAATCCACTTCCACACCTAAACTAATTAGTTTTTATATCAGGTTCTTCAGCTTGGAGGCATACCCCATCTGGTGACTCTACTGCGTAGCCCCAACCCTGCTGTGAGTCAGGCTGCTGCCGGGGCCTTAAGGAATCTGGTGTTCAAGAACCCAAGCAATAAGCAGCAAGTTCAAAGCTGCGGCGGCATAGCAAAAGCCCTGCAGTTACTGAAGGAGACAGATTGTTCCGAGACACAGAAACAAATTACAGGTAAGATATCCGAGTAGTTACAAAAAAAATAATCGAGCGGACGGTGAATTTCATTGCTCAGGTTGTACAATAAAAGTTGTTTTTCTGACAGGCCTGCTGTGGAACTTGTCCTCCGCTGACGAGCTAAAAAGAGAACTTATAGCCACAGCACTCCCTGTATTGACCGAGAATGTTGTGGCGCCATTCACCGGCTGGTCAGATGATAGCGCCACCAAAATCATACACCCGGAGGTGTTCTACAACACCACAGGGTGCCTGCGGTAAGAGCATGTCAAGAATGAAGTGCTCGTCTCATGTGTTGTAAATGCTTGTGACTATATACACATTAAGGCAGTGGTTCTCAACCTTTTTTCAGTGATGTACCCCCTGTGAACAGGTTTTTAATTCAAGTACCCCCTAATCAGAGCAAAGCATTTTTGGTTGACAAAAAGAGATAAAGAAGTAAAATACAGCACTATATCATCAGTTTCTGATTTATTATATTGCTCATTTGTAGTGGTCTTTCTTGAACTATTTGGAAAAAAATATATAAAAATAACAAAAAACTTGTTGAAAAATAAACAAGTGATTTAATTATAAATAAATATTTCTACACATAGAAGTAATCACCAACTTAAAATGCCCTCTTTTGGGATTGTAATAGAGATCCATCTGGATTCATGAACTTAATTCTAAACATCTCTTCACAAAAAAAGAAATCTTTAACATCAATATTTATGGAACATGTCCACCAAAAAAATCTAGCTGTCAACACTGGATATTGCATTGTTGCATTTCTTTTCACAGTTTAAGAACTTACATTCATATTTGGTTAAAGTATTATTCAATAAATATATTTATAAAGGATTTTTGAATTATTGCTCATTTTAGAATATTTTCAAAAAATCTCACGTACCCCTTGACATACCTTTAAGTACCCCCAAGGGTACGCATACCCCCATTTGAGAACCACTCCATTAAGGCATTAGAAGTAACTCGTTGTCTTAAAATACTCTTGATTAATTGATTAATCATGCATTTCAGAAGAAATAGTTATGCAAGGAAAATGCTTAGCACTAAAATTTACTACCAGCTCGCTTCTGGAACTACCCAGGATTCGCGTCAACTGACTCACCACAAACTTCTGTGGGATGCAAGAGACCTTTCTGATATTCACCCCTCATGTTATTCCTAGGTCTTTGGTTTAGAACTAGCGCCTTCAACAAACCACCCAAAAAAGTTAAAGACGGTGTTAAGTCTGGATTCCTGGCTGGCCTCTTATACGGATCATGGCGGCCTTTGTATTTCCCGAGGAAGTGTGCATTCTTTAGCAAAATGTGTAAAAATTCTACATTCTCCCAAGCACTGATAACTTGCTATTAAAGAACAGCATTTAAGCACAATAAATAATTCAATAGTATTTTGAAATAGGGAGCCACTTTCTTACTTTCGTCATGTCTTCTAAAAAGAAAAAACTAAAAAAAAGCATTCAAATTTGTGCAGGAACCTGAGCTCTGCGCAGCTGGGACAGAGGACAGCCATGAGAGACTGTCGTGGACTTATTGACTCCCTGATGTCTTACCTGGAGACTTGCGTGGAAAAAGACGATCCAGATGACAAGGTTACCCAAAACATTGCTTTGAAATGCCTGCTTTAAATTTAGTTTCAGCTAAAAATGCTGCTATTCATAGAAATAGATGAGGTCCAAGTGTTGAATCCTTTAATCAATAATTTCTAAATTGTCATTTCTTTGTCAATATTACAAGTTCTGTCAAAGCAGGGTTTATTTAGACACTTAACACTGTCACATGACAATTAGGACCATGTTACGCAACATTCAGCTGACAGACAAGGATTTTTGATACTGTGACCAATTTACCTTCATGTGTCATGTGACACTCATCGCTCCTTTGCAAGCACATTTAGCAAAGAACTTTAAAGGCCTACTGAAATTAGATTTTCGTATTTAAACGGGGATAGCAGGTCCATTCTATGTGTCATACTTGATCATTTCGCGATATCGCGATATTTTTGCTGAAAGGATTTAGTAGAGAACATCCACGATAAAGTTGGCAACTTTTGGTGCTGATAAAAAAGCCTTGACTGTACCGGAAGTAGCAGACAATGACGTCACAAGGGTGAGGGCTCCTCACGTTATCACATTGTTTTTAATGGGAGCCTCCAGCAGCAAGAGCTATTCGGACCGAGAAAACGATAATTTCCCCATTAATTTGAGCGAGGATGAAAGATTCGTGGATGATGATATTGATAGCGAAGGACTAGAAAAAGAATAAGAAAATAAATAAAGTTTTTAAAAAAAGGCGATTGCATTGGGACGGATTCAGATGTTTTTAGACACATTTACTAGGATAATTCTGGGAAATCCCTTATCTTTCTATTGTGTTGCTAGTGTTTTAGTGAGATTAAATAGTACCTGATAGTCGGAGAGGTGTGTCCAAGGGTGTCTTGAGGCCAGTGTCTGAGGGAAGTCACTGCAGATACAAGGACAGCACAAACTCCACCGATCTCCTGTAAGAGGCGACTTTTTAACCACAATTTTCTCACCGAAACCTGCCGGTTGACAAGTGGTCGGGATTCATGTTCGCTTGACCGCTCTGATCCATAGGAAAGTTTCACCTCCGGGAATTTTAAACAAGGAATCACCGTCTGTTTGTGTGGCTAAAGGCTAAAGCTTCCCAACTCCATCTTTCTACTTTGACTTCTCCATTATTAATTCAACAAATTGCAAAAGATTCAACAACACAGATGTCCAGAATACTGTTTAATTGCGCGATGAAAAGAGACACTTTTAGCCGCAAGTGGTGCTGCGCTAATATTTCCTGACAGTTTGTGACGTCACGCGCACGTGTCATCATTCCGCGACGTTTTCAGCAAGAAACTCCGCGAGAAATTTAAAATTGCAATTTAGTAAACTAAACCGGCCGTATTGGCATGTGTTGCAATGTTAATATTTCATCATTGATATATAAACTATCAGACTGCGTGGTCGGTAGTAGTGGGTTTCAGTAGGCCTTTAATTTCCTTTCTATTTTGTTTCACTGACTTTTCCTGTCAGTCTAGCCTTTGGCATCAGTCCACAGCTAATTGAACTTTAGTCTGAAAGGGCCTTACTCTACAATTTGCACTGACATGTTTTTTTACACACTTTAAGTTAGTTCTCTTATTTGTAAGTTCGGCCCACGTGCTTATGTCTGGCAGAAAGGCTGGCTCATTACAAATGAGGCGGACTTTGCCATGATGCTTTTTCGGGCTGTGTGAAAAGCACGGAACACGAAGTTGTACTAAAACACTCTTGAATGTCATTAAAGTTTGTATAAAAGATAACATTTTAAATTTGAAAACGCCGTATCAATCCGTGCCGTGCTTGTCATGTGCATGTGTGTCGTCATGGTGATGTACTGTAGTGTGTGTATTAGAGATGTGCGGTTTGCGGTCTCATCCGCGGAGTCCGCGGATAAACCGCGGGTCAGGCGGGTGACATGACAAAAAAATAGATTGTAATTAGATTCGGGCAGGTGGTGGATGAACCATCCGGAAATATTTGATATACATGGTTCTTGGATCGGAATCCTTTACCATTCATTGAGCCATTTAAGACCCGTGTCACAAAGCGAAGAAGACAATAGGAGACGCCAACATTCTCTAGCATGCCTGCCGCAGTCACCCAGGTAATAAGTATTAGGGCGTGCTATGAAGCCATTGGCTTTGTCGCCTTCAACATGTTCGAACCGTTTATCAGTCCAGCAACATGTTGTGTGTGGCTTCCGCAGCAACACGCACACGACTGCAAGGCATACTGGGTGACACAGAGTACACTAATGGTTGTGAAATAAACAATTTTAACACTCTTAGTAATATGCGCCACGCTGTGAAGCCACACCAAACAAGATTGACAAACACATTTCTGGAGAACATCCTCCCAGTAACATAACATAAAAGCAACACAACAAATACCCAGAATAATTTGTATCCATGACAATTCCTGATTATTTTGTACACCCCGCTAGCAGCAAACCCCGACATGCCCCCCGTGCGTCGGTAAGGTGGGCGTGGTTGGGAGCGCGGGGGTGTAAAATATATTCAGGAGGTGTCACAGATACAAAGGATTCTGGGTATTTGTTGTGTTGTGTTTATGTTGTGTTACTGTGAGGATGTTCTCCCGAAATGTGTTTGTCAATCTTGTTTGGTGTGGCTTCACAGCGTGGCGCATATTAGTAAGAGTGTTAAAATTGTTTATATCACAACCATCAGTGTACTCTGTATCACCCAGTAAGCCTTTCAATCTTGTACGTGTGATTGCGGAAGCTGCACACAACAAGTTGCCGGACTAACAATCGGTTTGTATTGAAGGTGTCAAAGTCAATAGCTTCACAGCACGCCCTTATTCCTGTCATCAGGATGAACACCATTGGAAATTTGCGAGAACGTTAGCGGCTGCCATTGTCTTCATTACTCTGTAATACGGGTTTAAATAGCTCTGTGAGTGGTAAAGGTGGCCGACCTCTGATGTATTTCAACGGGCGGTACGGTTCTGATAAAATGTTGGTTCGGTGGACGGCGGGTGGATGACAACTTTGGTGATGCGGTTGCAGATGATATAATTGCCTATCCGCGCATCTCTAGTGTGTATACATGTGCAACAGCGTCTTCCTCCTGGCTTGATGTAACCCTGTAGATGAAATGTTCTTTCATTTAATATTATAACTACCTTGAGGTTATTTGGGATGTTAAGAATTAGTTATGTTTGGTATAAATATTTGTGAAGCCGTGATGCATCATGATGGGGGGAGCACGACAACTGACAGTTTGATACTAACTGTTAAAAATCAATCAAATTAATTAATTATGTACAGAATGTACTCTCTATGAAACAGTTACATAGTTCAATGGTCCAGACAGATATAGTCGTTGTCCACATGCATTGAACGTCTGTTAGTACCAGGTTGTCCAAACAACCTTCCGCTATGGCTGCACTCTTCTTTTCTTCCACTTAAGACTTAGACTTAGGGACTTAGACTTCCTTTTATTTTAATTCAAATTTGAACTTTACAGTACAAATAACAACAACATTTTGCCGCATTAAGGATACGAGGCAATGATGTGCATTTCGATTTTTGAGAGTTAAGTCACTGGTAAGTGCTGCTATTTGAGCTATTTTTAGAACAGGCCAGCGGGCTACTCATCTGGTCCTTACGGGTTATCTGGTGCCCGCGGGCAGTGCGTTGGTGACCCATGGCCTAATATATAAAATATATCCATTATTGCCAATCAAAATGATTGTGACACAATATACATGATGAGGTCACATTGACCACGCCCCCAGCCATGCCCCCCACCAAATATATAGTGGCAATCTGGGGGTAACCCTTTGAGCCAGACTGTCCCACAACAAGAATAGACAGCAAAAGAAGGCACTTATCAACTACAGTGTAAAATGGCGGACTCCTGCAAAGCTCTTTGGGTAAATTTCTACCATATATGGAGACATCTGCTGACGTCACCAATTGGAAAAACGTCACAAATTGGGCAAATTCCAAACTGCCTATTTGGAGGAAGTATGAAGGAAAACAATATTGTTTTATAAATATCTCCGCCATGCGTCCATGATTTGATTTAAAAATTCTGGGACTTATGCAGTTCCCTACTACACAAAAACAGGTACCAATTATTTTGTAAGTCACGGGGAAGGGAAAATTGTTTTTATTTTGGCACACGTGAAAATGGGGCCCTGAATTACAATAGAACTCTTACTGGTTAGGTCGATATTTTGTTAATGAAATTATGTTTTGTTAACCATAGTTGCTTTATTTTCCTCTTGTGTAGTCCGTGGAGAACTGTGCATGTATCCTCCACAATTTGACCTACAAGCTGGAGACCGAGTCCCCAAAATGCTTTGCCAAATACATCCCTTCAACAGACAGCCAATATGGCAAAAAAAAACAGACTGTTGGTTGCTTCAGCCCCAAAAGCAGTAAGGCTCAAAAGCAGGTAACTGTCTACTCAAACCTCCATTGTTGTTAGTCTGGTATCCTACGTGACCTCTACCTCATCTTCTTCTCTCATCAGTTTACATTCGATGCTCATGAAGAACAGACTGGTGAAGTTGCAAAAGGCGCTAAGTTGTTGTGCGATCCCAAAGCCATGAAGACCTACTTGTCTCTACTCAGCACGTCCCAGAAAGATGCCACTTTGGAAGCGTGCAGTGGCGCACTGCAGAACCTGACTGCCAGCAAAGAAATAGTGAGTGATTTGGATCAATATAGTAACTATTTCTCGATATGGATGCACTAATTACAAACCCCGTTTCCATATGAGTTGGGAAATTGTGTGAGATGTAAATATAAGTGGAATACAAGGATTTGCAAATTCTTTTCAACCCATATTCAATAGAATGCACAACAAAGACAAGATATTTGATGTTCAAACTCATAAACTTTTTTTTTTTTGCAAATAATAATTAACTTAGAATTTCATGGCTGCAACATGTGCCAAAGTAGTTGGGAAAGGGCATGTTCACCAAAGTGTTACATCACCTTTTATTTTAACAACACTCAATAAACATTTGGGAACTGAGGAAACTAATTGTTGAAGCTTTGGAAGTGGAATTCTTTACCATTCTTGCTCGATTTTCAGCCGAAGTTGTTCAACAGTCCGGGGTTTTGTTGTTGTATTTTACGCTTCATAATGCGCCACACATTTTCGATGGGGGACATGTCTGGACTGAAGTCGGGCCAGGAAAGTACCCGCACTCTTTTACTACGAAGCCACGCTGTTGTAACAAGTGGCTTGGCATTGTTTTGCTTAAATAAGCAAGGGTGTACATGATAACGTTGCTTGGATGACAACATATGTTGTTCCAAAACCTGTATGGACCATTCAGCATTAATGGTGCCTTCACAGATGTGTAAGTTACCCATGCCTTGGCCACTAATACACCCCCATACCATCACAGATGCTGGCTTTTGAACTTTGCGCCTAGAACAATCCGGATGGTTATTTTCCTCTTTGTTCTGGCGGACACTACGTCCACAGTTTCCAAATATAATTTGAAATGTGGACTCGTCAGACCACAGAACACTTTTCCACTTTGCATCAGTTCATCTTAGATGAGCTCGGGCCCAGAGAAGCCTGCGGCGTTCCTGGGTGTTGTTGATAAATGGCTTTCGCTTTACATAATAGAGTTTTAACTTGCACTTACAGATGTAGCGACCAACTGCAATTACTGACAGTAGTTTTATGAAGTGTTCCTGAGCCCATGTGGTGATATCCTTTACACACTGACGTCGGTTTTTGATGCAGTACCGCCTGAGGGATCAAAGGTCCGTAATATCATCGCTTACGTGCAGTGATTTCTCCAGATTCTCTGAACATTTTGATGATTTTACGGACCGTAGATGGTAAAATCCCTAAATTCCTTGCAATAGCTCATTGAGAAATGTTGTTCTATAACTGTTCGACAATTTGCTTACAAATTGGTGATCCTCACCCCATCCTTGTTTGTGAATTACTTAGCATTTCATGGAAGCTATTTTTATACCCAATCATGGCACCCACCTGTTCCCAATTAGCCTGCACACCTGTGGGATGTTCCAAATAAGTGTTTGATGAGCATTCCTCAACTTTATCAGTATTTATTTTCACCTTTCCCAACTTCTTTGTCACGTTTTGCTGGCATCAAATTCTAAAGTTAATGATTATTTGAAAAAAATTTGTTTTTTATCAGTCTGAACATCAAATATGTTGTCTATGTAGCATATTCAACTGAATATTGGTTGAAAAGGATTTGCAAATCATTTTATTCCGTTTATATTTACATCTAACACAATTTTCCAACTCATATGGAAATGGGGTTTGTATATTGACCAGACTCCTTCATCTGCTGTATATTAAAGTGTCTGGCATCCATTTGGACGTAGGTTACCAATATGAGTCCTTGCGATGATTTAAGAAAATATTTGTAATATTTAGAACGGACTGTTTTATGAAAATATATATTCAGCATATATTACTGTACAATGTAAAGAAAAAAATTACATCAAAGGAAAGTAGGAAGCATGCTCATACAACGTATGACTGGTAAAGGTGAGTCTCATCTGTCTCAGGGGTCCAGCGGCGTTGGTCAGATTCTAGTCCAGCAGTTGAATGCTCTGTCACACATAACTCCTCTGTTAGAGTCACCCAACCAGAGCCTTCAGAAGACCGCCGTCTCTCTGCTGGGCAACATGTGTCGGGGCAGCAACTTGCACACCTCCATGGGTGAGAAGCATTACATGTTCCCGCCAAACGCTTTCACTCATTCCTCTCATTCCCTTGCAGCAGTTTTGAATCTCGTATATATTTTCTGCAGCCAAAGATGTATTACCAGAGCTCGCAGGCTTCCTCTCCGCTGGACCCCGGGAGCTTGGCAACTCTGATGAAACCGTGGCGACAGCTTGCAACACAGTGCGGAATCTGGTGATGGCGGACCCGGAGGCCAGCAAGAAGTTTATTGACGAGAAATTGGTGACAACATTGACTGACATTAGCAAGAATGCGTGAGTTATTCTGAATCACTTTTAAGGTGGAGAGTAAAAGTTTGATACGTGAAAGTAATCATAGTACAGTGTTCCCTCGTTTAGAGGAAAGTAGAGACCATATGTGGCTCTTTTGATGACTGCATCTGGCTCTCGGATAAATCTTAGCTGACATTGCTTAACACGATAAGTAATTAATAATTCCGCTGGTAATCACAGTGTTAAAAATAAAGTTCAAATTATAAAACATTCTCATGCATTTTAATCCAACCATCCGTTTTCTATTGCACCTGTTCAAGATGTCGCATTAATGGTAAGAAGTATTATATTTATTATTGGTTAACTTTACACGGACGGCGTGGCGCAGTGGGTGAGTGGCCGTGCGCAACCCGAGGGTCCCTGGTTCAATCCCCACCTAGTACCAACCTCGTCACGTTCGTTGTGTCCGTGTCCTGAGTAAGACACTTCACCCTTGCTCCTGATGGGTGCTGGTTAGCGCCTTGCATGCCAGCTCCCTCCATTAGTTTGTGAATCTGTGTGTGAATGGGTAAATGTGGAAGTAGTGTCAAAGCACTTTGAGTACCTTGAAGGTAGAAAAGCGCTATACAAGTACAACCCATTTATCATTTATTTATTTAGAATAACACTGTTATTAAAAAGAACAAGAGACTTATTATAAACTAAAAATGTTGGTCTGACTTAAAAATGCACGCATTTAGTTGTATTCAGTGTTAAAAAATATTATATGGCTATCACGGAAATACATTTTGAAATTTTTGGCTTTCATGGCTCTCTCGGCCAAAAAGGTTCCCGACCCCTGTTTTAGATTATGGGGAGATTTGTTGATCCTGTGACGGCAGCCTACAGACGAGTATCATTCCTTCCACTGACGGAGGACACTGACTGTCGCTGAGCCTATCAGCGACAAGTATAATAACTGGGCAGTGGTTGGTCGCCATTAGTCAACAGTGTGGCTCACTAGCTCAAGCATGGCGTCTGTAGCTGCGTAATAACAAATGCATGTTATAATGCATGTACAGTAAACCTCAATTTACCAGCCTAATTGGTTTTGTGACAGAGCTCTTGACTCAAAACACTCGGATCCCAAATCAACATTTCCCATTCAGAAAGGAATTCAATTCAGCTTAATTTTACATTTTTTTTACTGAATGAGACCCCTGGAATGTACATGAAAATAAAGAATGTGGGATTTACAATATTAACTATGAAGGATAAAACACTGAATATTGACAACATATGAACATCACCCCCCTTCTCCATCCACATATTGTACAATCAAGCGAAACACAACAAAAATGCAACAAACAGTGAAATATGAATGCAAATGGTAAAAAAGAACAAAAAAACCCCCACCTAAAATCTGATGTATATGAATATACTGTAAAAATCTCCTTCCGCGTCTGTCCCTGACACCTGCATTTTAGGCTCTGGAAACACTCCCCACCCACACTGCTTAGTGGCTGGTCTGAGCTGCTGTTACTGAGATGACCAAAGTAATTAATTAGATGACCATAGTAACTAATTAGATTACCATAGTAACTAGTATATCATGCAAAAGCGGAGATTTCAACAATTGAAATACTTTGAATAGTTCAGAACTTACGATCATTATAAAACATGAGTGCACATCATAATAGCAGCTACACTTTCCATCTTAAAGATCTAAAAAAAATATTTGAGAATGTCCGGCGGGCCAGATTGAAAAGCTTAACGGGCCGCATGTGGCCTTAATTTGCCCAGGTCTGATGTACAGGATGAGTCGGGTGTGGCTTGACCTCCACCGAACCCCTGAGGCCGACTCACCGAACCCCCAGGGTTCGATCGAACCCAAGTTAGGAACCACTGCCCTAAAGTGACACTGATCGGATATTTTTCCCCAGTCTAAGTGCTTCAAATCTAAACTTTCTGCATCAGATTCAGACTACATCAGGACTACGTTTACACTGCAGGCTACAGTAGCCAAAATCATATTTGTTTCCAGCTGACTGTTTGTGCACCTGGGGATAGGTTGATTGGCAACACTAAATTGGCCCTAGTGTGTGAATGTGAGTGTGAATGTTAGCTGTCCATCTGTGTTGGCCCTGCGATGAGGTGGTGACTTGTCCAGAGTGTACGCTGCCTTCCGCCCGAATGCAGCTGAAATAGGTTCCAGCGACACCCGAACGGGACAAGCAGTAGAAAATGGATGGATGGATGTTTACAGTGCAAGTAAAATGTGATATTTATCAGATTCCAGTATAAACACAGGCCCCAATGTCAATGACGGGCAGTAACGAGCTACATATAGCAAAGCTATGTAGCTTAACTACATACCCCAATAGCTTGGCAGTAGCCTAGCTACTTGAAACGAGTCGTGATTTCTGTAGCGTAGCTATTTTTAGACTGACATAGCGAGGTAGCTTACGTCAGTCAATATCATGCCCTAATACCCTACTGTGCAATACTACCCTTCGAGTGCAATACGTCCGACACTGATTGTTATTTATTACTTCGGTACTGTTATCTTGTTCTGTATATTGTACAGTATTTTGTATTTTTATAGTGTTTTGTATATTGTACAGGATTGCTTATTATTTTTATTGGATAGTAGTCTGTTTATTTCAACTGTTAGTTTTTTCCTTTATTACCTCTTGTGTTATATTATATGTTTGGTGCTAGCGGGTGTATAATATAGCCAAGATTCATGGATGTATTGGAATTCTGGGTAATTCTTATGTTGCGTTTATAATGTGTTACAGAGCCAATGTTCTCCAGAAATGTGTTTGGTGTGGGTTCACAGAGTGTGGCGCATATTAGTAGGAGTGTTAAAGACAAGTTGTTTTATATCACAACCATCAGTGTGATCTGTATGGCTGTGGAACAAGACCCCTGGTTTACACATAGTAAAAGCAAAAAAAAAAAGACTCCGCCATTTTGGAAATGACGACAGGGGAAACGTCACTCGTGACGTCACGACTTTGACCCGGCGGTAAAAGTAAGCATGCGCTAATGAATTCAGGGAGCGAGCTTGACCCGGTAGTAATTCAAGGCAGGCGCATATTACATGCCCGGCGGCTACTCAAGAAAATACGGTAATTTAAAAAAACAAGCACATTGAGACTAAATATACACACTGGTTTGAACATGTTGAGTGTATGAATCACAATATATTGCCTTTAATTTGTTTAGTCATGCGTGTATTTACATCAAAATATAGGGTAAAAATATTTGATTAAGACATATCACATTTCTAAGTTGCTGTTTTTACATAACTTGACTTCTCCTCTCCTGTCCCAGCTCTTTAACCAAAGGCAGCACAGCAGCCTCAGTCTTTCTCTACCATCTATGGAATGACAAGAATTTGCAGAACACTTTGAAAAAGGTAATCAATTAAACATGCACGTTTAATACTTCCACAACACGTCCACATAGGTTGTATTTGCACATGTCCTTGCACCCGCAGCAGTAGGGACCGAGCTGGGATGGGCATGTGGGTTTGTGTGGGTTATTTTTCTGGCTGCGCTGTCACTTTCTCTGTCGAGCCCCACCCAAGACGTTCATTGAATACAGAAACAGTCTCTCTGGAATCCTGGCAGACTGGTTCTCGGCGCTCACCATCTATAGTGGGGAGGTGTAAAAATGAGAGCCTTAATAAGGGTAAAGACACTTTTAAAGCTCAGATTCTGCAATAGCTGTCAAGAAAACACACTTTACTTAGCTTTGACTTTGAGGGAGGAGTGTGACGTACTGTACAGGTTATGCTTTAACAACACTACTCTCTCGTATTCTTTTATACTGCATGACAACAACCAGAACTTTCCATGAATGTGCAAACAAAAGTAGATTTTAGCATGTTTTACAATTTCATTGCTGTTTGCACTTGCCCCAAAGTGGGTACAGTAAAGTTAGACTCAGACAAAATGTATTAATCCACAAGGGAAACATTCTGTGTATACTTAACATTAAGCACACAGTCAAGTCAATTGGAACTTCACGTTACTTTTTGTGTGGCTCCCTGGTCTATAAATGTACTTAGCATTTGGTGTGGAATAGTGTTATTTCAAAAGTTCCCTTAAGACTTTGCACAGCGCGTTCATGTCACTTGTCTTTAAAAATACACTTTCACTTTCATACATTTAACAGTGTACTGTAAATAAGGGCTGCAAATATCAATTTTATCAGTAATAGAGTAATCTATTGATTAGTCTGTTTGATTATCCGAATAATCGGATAAAACACACCATGTGACAATCATTGGTACTTTCCTTTCCTTTTACTTTATAGCCTCGATGAGTATTAGTTTAAATAACCTTAATTTGTTCTGCTAAATCATCAACATTGAAATTGCACTTACAACAAGTTCGTTAACAAACGAAAAACAATACAACTCTGGTGTTCGCTTCCACGCACCAACACACCACCACTCTGCGCTCTATTTTTAACGGCTGTGTGGAAACTCTGTCCGTATGTTTCAAATTCTGGGTACTTCATGCGGTCCAGGTTTGATCATATGTTTTTAGTTCCGCTCATAAAACGATTATTCAAAGCAACAGAATACAAATTGAAGCTTTTTTCTATTCGATTAACTGTTGCAGCCCTAACAAGAAATAAAATGTTGTTTTATAGCGATCCACAGTACCAAACTGAAGTGCATGCCATAACTCTCCCATCCAAAGGCAAAACCCAGTAACTCAATTTTGGTCAAAACTGAGCTGATGATAATTTTGGAGTTCCTAGGTGATGTGCTTTACATTAGTGTATGCGATATTGTAATTTGTTCCGTAAGTAAGCTGTTATGCGCATGGCAGGACCTAGCAACTACCACATGACCGCGTAGATACAACAGAAAAACCTAGTATCTCAAGGGACCAATCGGAGCTTCTTTGTCAGTCGCCTTATTGTCTTTAATGAGACATTTGCACGAATGGGGGCCGACGGTCAACCTGATTATGTGATATTATGGCACGAGGGGATATTTGGAAGATTGGCCCAGGACGTTGCAAGCACCTTCATTAAATGTATTGTTCTTGATTCTTCCCCTTGCATACTCTTTTGGGCAGATAACTGTGGAGGTCAAAAATAAAAACTGGACGCTGTACACGGCTCTTGCCCAATGTGCAAACGCAGAATGGGGCCCATCCGAGACTGTGATAAAATATCTGGAGAAAGGGCACACGTTCATGAGAGCAGATTCAATCCATGGCTCAATCGGCAAGAAAATGAAAGCTCAAGAAAACATCTATACGTTTGATGATTTTGTAGATCTTTGTAAGACAGCATCAAGATAGATTGGTTTTCCTTTGTTTTCTCAAAATCAGCTAGAAGTGAGTTACTAGGTTTTGCCTTTGGACGGGAGAACTGTGAAGCCATTTCTGTCAGTCAGAACCCTGAAAACATATAAAGTTTATGAGCAAAAGCTCACTCACATAAGGAGATAACAGTACTGAAACATGGATAATCTAACAACTCTGTCAATTGTTTTGGCAAATTTCGTGTGAAAAAATGGTTCAAATAAATCCATCCTGTGACGCACGTTCACTATTCGGCTCATCTTTGTGGCGTTTGACACACACCCTCTCTTTTCTGGAGCAAGAGCTCATTGTTCTTATTCTAACTACTCCTCCTTTTTAATCCACAGATGGGAATGAGAAAATTGTCATTCATCAACGAAAACACCACGAATGCCTACAAGTCGGTGCAGATTATCGAGTGACGAGTGAGGGGGGAGCGGCGCCACCTTCGCCCACAGGTATAATGTTGGAATGCTGAATTCTTCAGAATTAAAGCTTCTTTTAAGTGAGAGAGAATGTGCAACCTTTTTCTGTTTTGTCCCTCCCTCTTTTCACACATCGTCTAGATGGAAATCAAGAAAGGATAATGTTGAGGCCGCGCCCTGGCAACACCGTGGGTAAAATGAGCCCCTTGTTTGAAAGAGCTTTAGCAGTTATGAAATATTTTTTTGCTGTACATATGATGTTGAAAAAAACACCATTAGTAATCCTGCTGTGTTGTATTTAATTTGGATGTGATTGTGTTTATACACTGGGAAGTGTGCTTTTTCGCTTGGTTAACCTGAGTGTGAGCATCTTTAGGCCTCCGTTTAGTAGTAAATAAATGTGTTTAACAGAAGTTATCCTCTCTGAAATAATACCACCCCATACTTGAGGATATACCGTATTTTTCGGAGTATAAGTCGCTCCGGAGTATAAGTTGCACCAGTCGCGCCAGCCGAAAATGCATAATAAAGAAGGAAAAAATATATATATATAAATCGCACTGGAGTATAAGTCGCATTTTTGGGGGAAATTTATTTGATAAAACCCAACACCAAGAATAGACATCTGAAAGGCAATTTAAAATAAATAAAGAATAGTGAAGAACCGGCTGAATAAGTGTACGTCAGGGGTCACCAACCTTCTTGAAACCAAGAGCTACTTCTGTGAAGGGCTACCAGTTTGATACACACTTAAATAAATTGCCATAAATAGCCAATTTGCTCAATTTACCTTTAATAAATAAATCTATATACCGGTATATAAAAAAATGGGTATTTCAGTCTGTCATTCTGTCGTACATTTTTTTTCCTTTTACGGAAGGTTTTTTGTAGACAATAAATGATGAAAAAAACACTTAATTGAACGATTTAAAAGAGGAGAAAACACGAAAAAAATTCAAATAAAATTTTGAAACAAAGTTTATCTTCAATTTTGACTCTTTAAAATTCAAAATTCAACCGGAAAAAATTAAGACAAAAAGTAGCTAATTAGAATCTTTTTGATAAAATTAAAAAAATAATTTATGGAACATCAGTTGTAATTTTTCCTGATTAAGATTCATTTTAGAATTTTGATGACATGTTTTGAATAGGTTAAAATCCAATCTGCACTTTATTAGAATATATAACAAATTGGACCAAGCTATATTTCTAACAAAGACAAATCATTATTTCTTCTAGATTTTCCACAACGAAAATTTTAAAAGAAATTCAAAAGACTTTGAAATAAGATTTAAATTTGATTCTACAGATTTTGTTGATTTGCCAGAATAATTTTTGGGAATTTTGATCATAATAAGTTTGAAGAAATATTTCACACATATTCTTTGTCGAAAAAACAGAAGCTAAAATGAAGAATTAAATTAAAATGTATTTATTATTCTTCACAATAAAAAAAATAAACATTGAACATTGATTTAAATTGTCAGGAAAGAAGAGGAAGGAATTTAAAAGGTAAAAAGGTATATGTATTTAAAAATCCTAAAATCATTTTTAAGATTGTATTTTTTCTCTAAAATTGTCTTTCTGAAAGTTATAAGAAACAAAGTAAAAAAAAAAATGAATTTATTTAAACAAGTGAAGACCAAGTCTTTAAAATATTTTCTTGGATTTTCAAATTCTATTTGAGTTTTGTCTCTCTTAGAATTAAAAATGTCGAGCAAAGCGAGACCAGCTTGCTAGTAAATAAATACAATTTAAAAAATAGAGGAAGCTCACTGGTAAGTGCTGGTATTTGAGCTATTTTTAGAACAGGCCAGCGGGCTACTCATCTGGTCCTTACGGGCGACCTGGTGCCCGCGGGCACCGTGTTGGTGACCCCTGGTGTACGTTATATGACGCATAAATAACCAACTGAGAAGGTGCCTGGTATGTTAACGTAACATATTATGGTAAGAGTCATTCAAATAACTATAACATATAGAACATGCTATACGTTTGCCAAAAAATCTGTCACTTCTTATTGCTAAATCCCATTAATTCTTATACGTCTAGTCTCTTACGTGAATGAGCTAAATAAAATTATTTGATATTTTATAGTAACGTGTTAATAAACTTCACACATAAGTCGCTCCTGAGTATAAGTCGCACCCCCGGCCAAACTATTAAGAAAACTGCGACTTATGGTCCGAAAAATACGGTACAGTATGTGGTAAGGAAACTAGAAAGACTAAAAAATGTGTGTCTGTGTTCCTGTTGGATGCCATGTCAGAGGAGAGCTACAACTTTTATTGTTATTGCTAAACTTGATGTTTTGGGGAAACTACTATAGCCTGCCGTGAATATAATAACAAAGATCTCTTGTTAGATAACAAGCCTAGCCTCGCTTAGCATGAGACTTCAAAACGGGAGACGCTACTATCTCCTCTAACCCTAAGTATTTATAACATTTTTTTTTAAAAACATGACATATATGTTACACTACGGAAACATGTTACCCTAGCATTTACAGTGCATTGGCTATGCTAACCATCTACTGGTAGTAATTTAATAATGTCACTGAAAGACAGAATGTTTCCCAATATTTGCAGTAACCATTTTTAAAGTGCAGCTCACATTGTCTTTTTTTTAATGTCACAAACATGCAAAATATAATAACCGGATCTTTTATGTTATATGTTGCCTTTTTTAAACTTTGTTTTGTGAATAAACTTGACAAACTAGCAAGACAAAGGGGATCCTCGTGTTGTTTGAAAACTTGCATTCTTCATTCAAACCAGCCACCTATTTGCTTCTTTAGTCATGTTAGAGAAAACAATATGTTGCCGTGCAGGCAACCTGAGGGTTCCTGGTTCAATCCCCAGCTTCTACCAACTTAGTCACGTCCGTTGTGTCCTTAAACAAGACACTTCACCCTTGCTCCTAATGGGTCCTGGTTAGCGCCTTGCATGCAAGCTCCCTCCATCATTGTGTGAATGTGTGTGTGAAAGGGTGAATGTGGAAATAGTGTTAAAGCGCTTTGAGTACCTTGAAGGTAGAAAAGCGCTATACAAGTATTTACCATTTACCATTGCATCATTGTTCACAGAAAATAACTGTTTCATCAGTGCTTTAAATTTAGACTATTTGAAGACGTTTGAGGTTTGTTTTCACAAAAAAACATACTGATTATACAACGAAAATGTACAGAAATGATTCCAAATTATTTCTTATCAATTTATGGTAGCAAGTCTCTTTGCATTCTTTATCTTTGGTTGAAAGAAAGTTGGAGTAAAAAAATGATATTCAGAATTGTGTGTCAATTAATTAGGAATATAAAAGATAAAGTATGACACCTTGCGAAAATTATGCAATCACCAGTCTTAAAGGATGTTCATTCAGTAAATTTGTAGGGAAAAGGAGATATAGTGCATCCAGAAAGTATTCACAACGCTTGACTTTTTCCGCATTTTGTTGATATTACAGCCTTATTCCAAAATTAAATAAATTAATGTTAGTCCTCAAAAATGTATTATATATATATATATATATATATATATATATACATATATATATATATATATATGTGTGTGTATATGTATATATATATATATATATATATATATATATATATATATATATATATATATATATATATATATATGTCTTGATTGGATTATCCAGAGAATAGTGCTCGATACCGTGGTAGAGCGCAATATGTAGGTGTGGGAAAAATCACAAGACTACTTCATCTCTACAGAACTGTTTCATGAGGGGTTCCCTCAATCATCAGGAGATTTTTAATGGAAGCATTCACATACAATGGTTTATATAGGGCACAGAGTGGGTGGGTACAGGCAGGCGTAGGGTGTGGTAATTGGCTCATGTGTTACCTAGGAGGTGTTTCCGTCTGTGGCGGCATGTTGAAATGATTTCACTGCGCTTGTTGAGGGATGATAGATCTGGATGATATATAATAAACAGTTTCTCTTTTAAGCATAGGTTGCATCTTTTATTACCACTGTTGTAAGGTCTGCTGGATGCAAGAATTTGCCATGTTATTGAATATTCAACATTATTGTCTTTGAGGTTCCAAATGCGTTTGCTGAGTTCTGTAGAATTCCGCAAAGTCTGGTTTCTAAAGGAGGCGTTGTGATTATTCCATCTTGTTTTGAACGCTCCTTCGGTTAATCCTACGTACGAGTCGGATGTGTTAATGTCCTTGCGTATTACCTTTGCTTGGTAAACGACTGATGTCTGTAAGCACCCTCCGTTGAGAGGACAATCAGGTTTCTTGCGACAGTTACATTCCTTGTTGGTTTCAGAGTCGTTTAGTCTGGGGGTAGGCAGTCCTTTTGCAATTGCTTTGTTGTGGTTTGAAATGATTTGTTGTATGTTATTCATACAGCTGTAGCTCAATTTAATGTTGTTCTTGTTGAATATTTTTCTTAGGGTGTTGCCTTTGGGGAAGTGTTTGTCGATCAGACTGAGGAACTTGCGGCCGATGTTGGTTGAGACGTTTTTACTGAATGGCGGATTGTACCAGATGATGTTGTTTCGTTTTCTGCTCTTTTTTGGTTGGTTTCCTGGAGTGGGTTCATAGGTGAGGGTGAAGTTGTATCCGCTTTCATCAAGTGCTTTCTGGTACGGGGGGGTTGCTTGGTCGAATTCAGCTTTGCTAGATGACAGCATCGATAGCCTTTTATTAATTCCGGTAGGTATTCTTTTCGTGGTGGTGGGTGGGTGGTTGCTGTCATGAAGTAGTCTTGTGATTTTTCCCACACCTACATATATATATATATATATATATATATATATATATATATATATATATATATATATATGTATTGTACATATTCACAGCCTTTGCTCAATACATCGTTGATGTACCTTTGGCAGCAATTACAGCCTCAAGTCTTTTTGAATAGGAAGCCACAAGCTTATCTTTGGGTTGGATGGGAAGCATTGGTTTTCATCCAGGATGTCTCTGTACAATGTTGCCTTCATCTTTCCCTCTATCATGACTAGTCTCCTAGTTCCTGCCACTAAAAAACATCCCCACTGCTTGACGCTGCCACTGCCATGCTTCACTGTAAGGATGGTATTGGCCTGGTTTCCTCCAAACATGATGCCTGGCATTCACACCATCCATCCATTTTCTACCGTGTATTCCCTTCGTGGTCACGGCGGGTGCTGGAGCCTATCTCAGCTACAATCGGGCGGAAGGTGTTGTACACCCTGGACAAGTAACCACCTCACCTAAGAGTTTAGTCTTTGTCTCATCAGACCAGAGAATTTAGTTTATCGTGGTCTGATAGTCTTTCAGGCACGTTTTGGAACACCTTTTAAAGAGGGTTGTCCTTTTGGAAGTTTCTCTTCTCTCCACAGAGGAATCCTGTAGCTCTGACAGAGTGACCATCGAGTTCTTGGTCACCTCCCTGACAAGACTAAGATGAATGCAGCAACGTACAGAGACCTCTTGGATAAGAACCAAAGCTTCTCATCCAACCTGATAGCGCTTTAGAGCTGCAAAGAGGAATGTGTGAAACTGCCCAAAGATAGGTGTGCCAAGCTTGTGGCATCGTATTCAAAAAGACTTGAGGCTGTAACTTCTGCCAAAAGTGCATCAGCAAAGTATTGAGCAAAGGCTGTGAATACTTACTGTATGTACATGTGATTGCTTAGTGTTTTTGTTAAATTTGCTAAAATATATAGAACAACTTTTCACATTTTCATTATAGGGGTGTGTAGAATTTTGAGGAGAAAAATGAAATCATTTCATTTTGGATTAAGGCTGTAACATAACAAAACGTGGCAAAAAAAAATGAAGTGCTGTGAATACTTTCCGGATGCACTGTATCACACATGACACAAAACTGTAATCACTTCAAATGAGCTGGCGACTTGTCCAAGGTGTACACCGCCTTCCACCCAAATGCAGCTGAGATAGGCTCCAGACACCCATGCGACCCCGAGAGGGACAAGCGGTAGAAAATGGATGGAATGAAAGGACGGAATTTTAAATGGCATCTTTATGGCTTTCGGAAAAAACTCAAAGACATCAAGAATATATAAATTGTGGTTGTCAGTAATCGTTACAGTTTTTAAATGGAATTACTCAATTCTGAGAGAAAAAATATGGCATCTTGAACAACGAACAAACATCAAAACTCAACAACACACCACTAGTACTTTGTTGCACCACCTCTGGCTTTTGTTCTAGCTTGCAGTGTCTGAGGCATAGACTTAACAAGTACCGTACTATTTATTAATCTTTCTCCAATGTTCTCTGATTGCTGTTGTCGGATCAGCTTTGCAGGTTGGAGTCTTGTCATGGACCGTTTTCTTAAATTTCCACCACAGATGACATTGACCTTAGTTTTTACAGTTTTTGCTCTATGGTAAGATGCATATCGTCATGAAAAATGATGGCATTATCCCCAAACTGTCAGGCTTTCCCCTGACAGTTTGTCTATGTTTTAGTTTTTTCCTCTGCATTTGTCTTTGTTTCCTCTGTGTTTAGTATCTCCTGTCTTTAGTTCCTGTCAAGTGCTCTTATTTTGGTTCAGCTTCCTGTTTGTCTCCCTGTGTGCTGTTGTCACCTCATCTGTGGTTGATTGGCACCTGGCCACACCTGTCTAAGTCAATCAGCCCACTCCTATTTGTACCCACTTTGTCTTCCAGTCAGTGCTGGATCATTGTCGTTGCTATCGTGTCGTTTTATTGCAAACAAGCTACATTCGTTTGTTTGTAACTTACTGTCTTTTGTTCCCTGCTTCTGTTTTGTTTTCACTCTACAAGTAACGACTTCTGTTTTCCTGTTTGCAACCCGCTAGCTTCCACGCTAGGCCCTTTTTTATTTCTTGCTAGCTTCTATGCTAAAGACCCTTAGTTTGTTATCCGCCTCGTGCGCGCTTTGTGTTAGTACCCTTTTGTTTGATTTTGTTTCAGTATCTTTATTAAATCATGTTTTCTCACTCCATGCCTGCCTCCATCTCTGCATCTTGGGGTTCGTCACCAAATAACTCTGACACAAACATCCTTTCGACCGATAGACAGGGAAAAGTATCCAAAATCTCATTGTAAACGTATGTGAATTAGTGAATTACATTTATATAGCGCTTTTCTCAAAGTGTCTCAAAGCACTTTACATAGTGAAACCCAATATCTAATTTTTACGTTTAAACCAGTGTGGGTGGCACTGGGAGCAGGTGGGTAAAGTGTCTTGCCCAAGGACACAACGGCAGTGACTAGGATGGCGGAAGCGGGAATCGAACCTGCAACCCTCAAGTTGCTGGCACGGCCACTCTACCAACCGAGCTATGCCGAGCTATGCATTTATTAAATGAGTAAGTTTAGCTTTTCTGTATTTTAAATCTTATTTCCGGTTTCGTACAGTTCACTCCGAGGCAGTGACTCCAGTTTCCGCCCATTTGTTCTTTTGTGCATATTCTGTTTTCAAGATATATTGTTTGACGTTTTCAGTCGTGACACTTTGATGTTATCCTGTGTCCACTAGTGTGCGTGTCTTTTACATTCCCATGTTGTTTGTGCTTGGTCCAGATTTTAAACGCAGCTGACGGTGAATAATCGTCTTTTGCAAGGTTGTATGACTATTAACCCTCTTTAACTAGTTTCATGCTTCTGTCCTTTGTTTCAATCGACATCTCTTGTTTTGAAGCTATGATTCATGTCAATCCACCTGATGTAACAGCTCTTCAAAGCGTGAACACTCCCTTTTAACTGCAGACTAATGAACAGATTAGTTTCGAAGATGCAGTTTTACCGGCTGATATTTTGGGTGAGATATTGTTTTCACTCTTTGATCTAAAAATTAAAACTTTTAGTAAATACCACAATTTATTTTCTTGATTTCTTTAGTTTGTTAAAGCCATAAAGTTGCAATTTGGGGACGGCGTGGCGCAGTGGGAGAGTGGCCGTGCGCAACCCGAGGGTCCCTGGTTCAAATCCCACTTATTACCAACCTCATCACGTCCGTTGTGTCCTGAGCAAGACACTTCACCCTTGCTCCTGATGGGTGCTGGTTGGCGCCTTGCATGGCAGCTCCCTCCATCAGTGTGTGAATGTGTGTGTGAATGGGTAAATGTGGAAGTAGTGTCAAAGCGCTTTGAGTACCTTGAAGGTAGAAAAGCGCTATACAAGTACAACCCATTTATTTATTTATTTATTTATAATTTGAAATTACTATATAATTTTGTGTCATCTCCGTTTGTTTTTGTTTTACGAAAATTAATAACTGAATGAACATCCTCCAATTTCGGATGATTCCCCATTTTTTGCGAGGGGTTGTCTATTATCTAAGTGTTGAGCCCCTATTTAGGCTGCAATGTGTGGACACTGATTGTGTTTCTTCCTGAAAAGTCAGAAAAGCAAGTAATTACTCCTCAAACCACAGCAAGGTTTTTGCATGACTTCAAACTCAGAATCATACAATGTCACTTTGTTCTTTGCCCAAGTCGTAATTTGAGGAGTTGAGCGTTGGAAAGAGAAGCATGTTGACAGTCATGTCAGAGCCTGTCTCGTTAAAAAGATCCTTTTTTTGCTTTAGGCTTTTTTTAATCTTGAGTTCTGTATGTTTTCAGACAAGTGCTGTCTTGACTGGACTGAAAGGGTCTTATTTACATTTATAAGTACAGGAAAACACACGCAGTATGATCAAATTGTCGTGGGAAAAAGTTGAGACAGTGGTTCGGTTTTTGTTCGGTGAGGTACCGCTAAATCGTGCATCAGCATTTATTTCCTCAGTCCCCTTTTGGTCCTCTTGGATCTGTTGAACACACAAACAGAATTAGGAGCAGCCATTGTTGCAGATGTTGTCATTATCCTCCCATTGCAAAAATAACAGGTCAGTTTAGCACTCGGTGCGAAACATTCTGTGCTGGAGGTGTGACTCTTGACAGCTGTGCCGCACCCAGCCATGCAGCCTGCTCACCCAGTTGGAGAGTAACAGTAGTCACATGTGTCAAGAATGCATTTTTACTACTACATATTGCAGCAAACAGAGTATGGGTTGTAAAAATGTTCTTGATTAACTGTGTGCAGACAATTTAGAGCAGGGGTCACCAACGCGGTGCCCGCGGGCACCAGGTAGCCCGTAAGGACCAGATGAGTAGCCCACTGGCCGGTTCTAAAAATAGTTCAAATAGCAGCACTTAGCAGTGAGCTGCCTCTATTTTTTTTAATTTGATTTATTTACTCGCAAACTGGTCTCGCTTTGCTCGACATTTTTAATTCTAAGAGAGACAAAACTCACAGAATTTGAAAATCCAAGAAAATATTTTAAAGACTTGGTCTTCACTTGTTTGAATAAATTCATTTATTTTTTTACTTAGCTTCTTATAACTTTCAGAAAGACAATTTTAGAGAAAAAAAATACAACCTTAGAAATGATTTTAGGATTTTTAAACACATATACCTTTTTACCTATTAAATTCCTTCCTCTTCTTTCCTGACAATTTAAATCAATGTTGAAGTATTTTTTTTTTTATTGTAAAGAATAATAAATACATTTTAATTAAATTCTTCATTTTAGCTTCTGTTTTTTCGACGAAGAATATTTGTGAAATATTTCTTCAAACTTATGATTAAAATTCAAAAACATTATTCTGGCAAATCTAGAAAATCTGTAAAATCAAACTTAAATCTTATTTCAAAGTCTTTTAAATTTCTTTTAAAATTTTTGTTCTGGAAAATCTAGAAGAAATAATGATTTGTCTTTGTTAGACATAAAGCTTGGTCCAATTTGTTATATATTCAAACAAAGTGCAGATTGGATTTTAACCTATTTAAAACATGTCATCAAAACTCTAAAATTAATCTTAATCAGGAAAAAAATACTAATGATCTTCCATTAATTATTTTTTCAAAAAGATTCGAATTAGCTAGTTTTTCTCCTTTTTTTTTCGGTTGAATTTTGAATTTTAAAGAGTCCAAATTGAAGATAAACTATGTTTCAAAATTGAATTTTCATTTTTTTCCTATTTTCTCCTCTTTTAAATCGTTCAATTAAGTGTTTTTTTGCATCATTTATTCTATACAAAAAAACCTCCCATAAAAGGAAAAAAAAATGTACGACGGAATGACAGACAGAAATACCCATTTTTTTATATAGATAGATTTATCCATTAAAGGTAAATTGACAAAATTGGCTATTTCTGGCAATTTGTTTAAGTGTGTATCAAACTGGTAGCCCTTCCCATTAATCAGTACCCAAGAAGTAGCTCTTGGTTTCAAAAAGGTTGGTGACCCCTGATTTAGAGGTTATTTTGCAACTAGGGTGAGATGTTACTTCCAGGGGGACATTTTAACAAGTCAGTATCAAGATGACAGCAGAGGAAAGATAATGGGAAAAAAAAAAAAAAGTCTACATACGTTTTCTGATGGTCGCTTATGCGGTTCCTCAATACATTGATCTGTTACAAAGAAATAATTATCAAATCACCACATGCAAAGTGTCATGTTGACATCCAATTAAAGAGCTTCAGTTTTCAACACATTTATTTAACAAGATAAAGGTATTACTATGGTTGTAGAATGTCAGAATATTTGGTTATTTTGATGACCTTACCGTACTAGCATATTAACCCCAACATCCCTTTATTGTTATTAAAAGGAAGGTTTGGTCCCCTGCACTGTTTACAAACAAAAAATAATGTTACAGTATATTAAATGGAGAAAACATTCCGTTTCCCCTTAGACTTCCCACAAGGTCATTGATTCGCTGCAACCCACCAAAATGTGGTCAAATGGGCAATGGGTAAAAAAAAACAATCAAAGTAAGAGTAGACTAATACTTCACTTGAAGATGTCCAGATACATATTTTTTCCACTTCCAAAACGATGCTGATATTAGAGCAGGGGTGTCAAACTCATTTTAGCTCAAGGGCCACATGTAGGAAAATCTATTCCTACGAGGGCCGGACGGGTGAAACCAATGCATAATAACTTCAAAATACAAAAACGACAATTTCAGATTGTTTTCTTTGTTGTACTTCGGCGCAAAAGGGAAAAAACACGTTTGGAAAATGTAGACCTATCACAAATAATCCTCTTGACAAAACACTCCTGAGGAAAGAATTGGTGCAGTTTCAAAAACACCATGAAGAACACAATGAATTTAAACTTAATATCAGTGTACTTACAAATCAATTAATGGTCACAGACCATCAAGGATTTAACAATACACAAAATAAATAATAAATAAGAACTCTTCTATGTATCAACTACCCATCCATCCATCCATTTTCTACCGCTTGTCCCTTACGGGGTCGCGGGGGGCGCTGGCGCCTATCTCAGCTACAATCGGGCGGAAGGCAGAGTATACCCTGGACAAGTCGCCACCTCATCGCAGGGCCAACACAGATAGACAGACAACATTCACACACTAGGGCCAATTTAGTGTTGCCAATCAACCTATCCCCAGGTGCATGTCTTTGGAAGTGGGAGGAAGCCGGAGTACCCGGAGGGAACCCACGCATTCACGGGGAGAACATGCAAACTCCACACAGAAAGATCCCCAGCATGGATTTGAACCCAGGACTACAGGAACTTCGTATTGTGAGGCAGACGCACTAACCCCTCTGCCACCGTGAAGCCTGTATCACCTACCTCAATTGTCATTTCCACATATTAATCCTGTGCTAACTCAACAAACCTTACAAACTGAGGTAGAAACTGTTCAAGATGGTTGAGTTACTCTCTGCCTTCTCTAAGCATCACTCTGTGTTGATAGAAAAATGAAAGCTGTGCAATGTGTGTACAATTTCAACAAACCAAAAATAAAAACTTAAAAGACAGTATTGCAGTAGATCACACACTGTTCACTTTCTTTAAAATTGGAAAGAAGACAATAATTTTCAAAGAACTATATCAATGTGCAGTGTCTCATGAAGCATTTATTTATTTATACTCCCGTTTGTTTTACATTGGGTC